>NC_143069.1:23016969-23168484 GCF_052426305.1 Pelodiscus sinensis | reverse complement strand
CTGCTCCAGCCCCCTCTGGTTAACCATAACCGGCTTACTGGTTAACCATTCACTTCCGAACTTGGTGTCCTCACTGCTAACATTAGGACAGTGGTCCCCAACACGGTGCCCGCATTTGTATGCGCCCGCCAATTGCTCAAGGCTGGCCTGGCCCCGGGCACGTGGCGCATGTGCGGTGCCGGAGCTGGCCCCGGGCGCATGGTGCACGGTGAGCGCCGGCCCCGGGGCGCCGCAGATTGGCTGCCCGCGCTATGGCCACATGGCGCATGGGGGGAGCGCAGGCTCCGGGTGTGCGGCACTTGCAGGGTGCGCCAGCCCTGGGCGCACAGCGCTTGGAGAGCGCCGGCCCCGGGCGCGCGGTGCTTGGGGGGGGAGAGTGCCAGCGCTAGTGCCGGCCCCGGGCGCGTGGCGCTTGCAGGGTGCGCCGGCCCCGGGCACGCGGTGCTTGGGGGGAGAGCGCCGGTCCCGGGTGCGCGGCGCTTGGTGGGAGGCCCGGCCCTGGGCATGCGGTACTTGTGTGGGGGGGGGGGGCGGCCCTGGGAATGTGTCTATGGGGGGGCCCCGCCCGGCAATGTGGCTATGGGGGGGTCCCAGCCCCCAGGTGCACAATGGGGGTCCCCGCGCTAGGGCGCCCTGCGGGCAAACGGCCACGCCTCTTGGCGCCGGTAAACCTCAAATGGTTGGGGACCACTGAATTAGGAGAAGCCATTGGCTGCCTCCCCTGCCCCGCCCCATTCCTTCTTTTACATTCCCCTGCTCCCATGGGGGTCACGCTGCCCCCCTTTGAGAGCTGATGCTGAAAAGTGCTGGGAAAGCTCGGGGCGATTATCTGCCTGACCCCGGTGAATAGGAGCTGCCAAAGGCCCTGAAGTGTGACAGACCCTGGAGCTGTGACCGGCCCTTTCACCCAGCAGGATGTGCCGAATGCCCCAGAGGACCAAGGGATGGTGGGCGTGGCACTTCAAGCACACCTTGATTTTCTTCTGTCAGGGCTGGGGCATCGGACCGTCCAGGCTGGGTTCCTGTGATTTCCCGCGCGTGCTGGGTGGATGGTTTCCTGTCCAGTGCAGATCGCTGCTGGTGCGGGACCTCTGCATATAAACGCTGGGTAAGTCCTGGTGGGTTTTTAATGGGCACTGCCATGTGGTTTGGTAACTCCGGGTGCCCCTGTATAAAACTATGGGACACCAACATCTTGAATACTGTGTACAGATGTGGTCTCCTCACCTCAAAAAAGATATTTTGGCCTTGGAAAGGGTTCAGAAAAGGGCAACTAACATGATTAGGGGTTTGAAACGGGTCCCATATGAGGAGAGGTTAAAGCGATGGGACTTTTCAGTTTAGAAAAGAGGAGATTGAGGGGGGATATGATAGAGGTCTATAAAAACATGAGTGGTGTGGAGAGGGTGAATCAAGAAAAGTGATTTATTAGTTCCCATAATAGAAGAACTAGAGGACACCAAATGAAGTTAATGGGTAGCAGGTTTAAAACTAATAAAAGAAAGTTCTTCTTCACACAGTGTGTAGTCAACCTGTGGAACTCCTTGCCAGAGGAGACTGTGAAGGCTAGGACTATAACAGGATTTAAAGAGAAGCTAGATAATTTCACGGAGGTTAGGTCCATAAAAGGCCATTAGCCAGGAGATAGAAATAGTGTCCCTGGCCTCTGTTTGTGGAAGGCTGGAGAAGGATGGCAGGAGACAAATCGCTTGATCATTGTCTTTGGTCAACCCACTTTGGGGCACCTGGTGCTGGCCACTGTCAGCAGACAGGCTACCCAGTACTGCCGTTCTTATGTTAGGGTTCTTGGTTGGGGCACAGGGCAGAGCCCATCGGTTCAGAGCTGCTAAGAGCAGAGTTATTTGCACTTACGTCCCAGCCAGACTCCCTCGTATCCCCTAACACAGGGCTGGGGGGATCCTTTTTTGGGTCGGGGGCCACAGAGAAATCCGTCGGGCCTTGTAGGAGTTGGGCGGCAGGAGTGGAGCTTAGTGCCTTCGGGGCCAAGGGAAACAGAGAGGGCACCATGTCCACAGGGCCGGGGTGCCATTTTCCCTAGGGCCTCCGGGGGGGTTGGGGGGGGGAGTGTGTCTATGGTCTAGGAGCCAGGGCCCACCAAAGATGAATCCGACCCAGGCTCTGGTACATCTCTGCAGCGCTGCCGGCCGGTTCCCCCACCTCTTGGTCCTCAACCCAACTAGACCCGCTTCCCGACGGCTGGTTGCCCCCCGGCCAGCCCCGCTCCCTCCAGCCCCCTCCCAGCCAGCCCTGCTTCCCGGCGGCCGGTTCCCCCCCACCCCCTCTCTTCCAGCCAGTCCCGCCCCCCCCCCCCCCCCCGGCCCCTGCTGTTCGGTATTTTTTTTAAACCATCTGGTAACTCTAGCAGGTGTGGGTGAAAAGTGCATGGAAATGCCTGCACAGGCGCGTCTGGGAATGAGATGCTGCTCTAACATCTCCGCCTCTGTTCACTTCCAGCCCCTGCCTCGTGGCGCTGGCCCCCCGTGGCCTTGGAGGGCTCCCCAGGCGCACCATGGCCCGGCATAGCACTCTGCAGAAGCACGTCCTGAGCCTATACAGGCAGTTCCTGCGCACCGGCCGGGAGAAGCCGGGATTCCTGCCTCGCATCCAGGCTGAGTTCCGGAAGAACGCCAGCATCCCCCGGGCCGACGTGATGCACATCGAGTATCTGCTCCGCCGTGGCCAGAGGCAGCTGGCGCAGCTCCGAGACGCGAACACCAAACAGATGGGCACCTTTGTCCAAGCCAAACCCGAGGAGCAGTGACCCCTGCTGTCTTGTACTGGGACGGTTGGGGGTGAATTCACAGATCAGCCTTCCTGGTTCTCACATCCCTGTGCACCCCTCGTGTCCAAACACAGGTGCCTGGCTTGGCATTTGCTGAGCTAAGGTGTCTTTATTGGCAGCCAAGCTTTTAAACAGTTCAGGTGTGGATGGGTGATCTGGAGGAGATGCTCTTGTTTCCAGGACCTGGTACACAATTCATTCTACCCCTGCTGGCTCCTCTCTTCGGGTATGTCTACACTACAGCGCTAGTTCGAACTAAGCTAATTCGAACTAACGCGTCTAGAACTAAAAACTAGTTTTGCTAATTCGAACTAGCAAGTCCACATTGAGTGGACTCTGAACAGGGCTTAAGGATGGCCGGAAGCAGTGCCAGCAGGGCATCAGAGGAGGACTTAGAGCGTGGAGATGCAGTCTCAGGCTAGCCGAGGGCTGCGCTTAAAGGGTCCCGACCCCCACCCCGGACAGACAGTTCTAAGGAGTGCCCCGCTTGAAAACCAGTCCTGGCTTGGAGTGCCCGGAGTACCCACACTGGGCACATCACACCACTCGGCCATCAGCCCGGCTACACTTGCCGCAGGCTGCCATCTGGGGAGAGGGGGTAATCGGGGGGCTGCAGGAGAGCTTCCACCCCCAGAAGCCTGCAGAGCCAGCCCAGTCCTCCCCATCGGGGGCTCGTACCCCATTCCTCCCTCACCTCCTTCCACTTACCCTTCCCTAGCCCCCCTTCTTCTTGATGTACAAAATAAAGATAACGTTTCTTCCAACATTGACTCTGTCTTTATTGAACAAAACTGGGGGAGACTGGGAAAAGGAGGTGGGAGAGGGGAAGATTAAGGCTGGGAGAGGGGAGGGCAACTAACATGATAAGGGGTTGGGAACAGGTCCCAGATGAAGAGAGGCTACAGAGACTGGGACTGTTCAGCTTAGAAAAGAGGAGACGGAGGGGGGACAGGCTAGAGGTCTCTAAAAGCAGGGGTTGGGTGGAGAGGGTGCATTCAGAAAAGTTCTTCATGAGTTCCCATAAAGAAGGACTAGAGGACACCAAAGGAAAGGACTGGGTAGCAGGCTTGAAACTAGTAAGAGAAAGTTGTTGTTGTTGACAAAGCAAATAGTTAACCGGTGGAACTCCTTGCTGCAGGAGGCTGTGAAGGCTACAACTAGAACAGAGTTTAAAGGGAAGGGAGATCAAGTCATGGAGGTTGGGTCCATGGAGTAGTCTTAGCCAGGGGGTAGGAGTGGTGTCCCTGCCCAAAGTTTGTGCAAGGCTGGAGAGGGATGGCACGAGACAAATGGCTTGGTCACTGTCTTTGGTCCCTCCCCTCCATGGTCCCTAGGGTTGGCCGCTGTCGGCAGACAGGCTACTGGGCTAGATGGACCTTTGGTCTGACCCAAGACGGCCATTGTAAGCTCAGGTCTCAGGGTCGGGGGTCTCAGTGGACCCCCTTGATTTTCATGCAAACCTGCTCCTGGGTGGCCAGGATGGCAGCTCTCCTGCCCTAGATGGCCACTTTCCTGTGTCTAGTGCGGAGATCGTGGACGAGGTCCACGATGTCCGCACTAGCCCAGGAATGTACCCGCCTCTTGCGGTCCCGGGCAAGCTTCCGGGAGCCGCCAGCCTGGTCCCGGGAAGAGGGGGTGGGCTGGGGGACATCGGGTGGGTGGCTCTGTGCCGTGCCAGGTGCAGGGTCTGCTGGCTGGGTGCTAGCAGGCTTGCACCTGGCACGGGCACCGTAGCCAGCCCGTGCCCCTTTAAGGGGTCCGGGGCCGGGAGGGGGGCATAGAGTTTCCCTGGTGTTGGCCAGAGTGGCCACCAGGGAAACCTGGGGAGGGCTAGCCTCCCACTCGTTCGAATTAAGGGGCTACACAGCCCTTAATTCAAACTAGTAAGTTCGAACTAGGCTTAAGCCTCGTAAAATGAGGTTTTCCTAGTTCGAACTAAGCGCTCCGCTAGTTCGATTCAAATTCGAACTAGCGGAGCGCTAGTGTAGCGGCTATGAATGTTAGTTCGAACTAACGTCCGTTAGTTCGAACTAACATTGTAGTGTAGACATACCCTTCCATCCTTAGCCAAAGAGGAACAAGCCAGTTAACCCAGGGAAATAAAAGAAAGGGAGAGCGGTGACGGAAAACCCTGTGTCTGTCATTTTTTCAAATGATCTATCTTGCCTAAAAGCCTGTCAGGGATTGGGCTCTGTTGCAGGAGGTGCTGGCGAAACACTCCGTGGATTTGGGTGCTACAATTCCTGAGTGTCGTCCGCCTTCCTGCCCCCTCCCCCCACCGAAGCGCTTTGGAAGGCTCACAAAGGACAGAGACCTGCCTTTTGAAAATCCGACTCCCCACCGGTGTCTCAAGACAGGCGGCTCTCTCTCGCCAAAAACGGAGGCAGCAGCGTGGGATGACAGGCAGCCAGGTCGCAAGGGGAGGTGCTTTTTAGACCAGTTCCCTCCTGGCACTCCGTACTGCTGCCTCTGTATCAGAGGCAGCAGCACAAGCTGGCAGCAGCCCTTGCCTGGGGGCTGGGTCTGAGCTTCTGGACCTGGTGCAAACTGGAACTGAGCGAGGCTGCCTGCCTGCCTGGCTCCTAACACACTGTAAATGCAGAGCCGCGGAGGGGGTAGGTCCCGCACCCAGCGCGAGCCAGGACTGAGACAGCTGGCCCCTGGGGACTATCGAAAAGTCAAGTAACCGATAAGAAATCATGAGGTTAATTGACTACTCAGTGAATATCTAACGTCCCTAATCCCTTTTCATAGTTCCCCTCTGGACTCTCTCTCCTAAAGCATGGCCCTGAGATCTGGACACAGTGCTCCAGCTGAGGCCTCCTCCGTGCCAAATAGCTAGGAGAGTGACCTCCCATGTCTGCCGTACGTCTCCTACCACGCCCCAGGGCTATGCCCTCTTACTGAAGGGCTTTGTGTCTGAGATCGCTTCTCTCCTAGGCTACGTCTACGCAACGAGTTTTTTTTGGCAACAAATATGCTAACGAGGGACTCTATGACACGCAATGTCATTTGCATATTTTCTGCCGATCCGTTTTTGTGCTCGGGGTTTGTGCGCAAAACCAAGCCGTGTGGATGTTTACTTTTTGTGCAAAAAACCCCCTTTTCCCACAAGATCCCTATGCCTGCAAAAAGGCCGACCGATCTTGTGCAAAAAGGGGCTTTTGCCTAAAAAGAAAACATCCACATGGCTTGTTTTTGCGTGTTCTTGCGAAAAAACTTGTGGCGCGTCTACACTCTACGTGTGTTCTTGCAGAAGTAAATTTGCAGTAAAGCATCAGAGAACAGGGCTCCTTGCACAGGAGTTATTCCTCTCCCGACGATGACTAAGCCCCCTTTGTGCAAGAGCTGTTGTGCAAGAAGGCAGCGTGGACGGGCACCAGGGGCTTCTTGAGCAAGACACTTTTATGGCTAAAATGACCATCAGAGCTTTCTTGCACAAGAGAGCGTTCACACTGCCATGGACGCTCTTGTGCAAAAGCCTATGGCAGGGTGGAGGCACTCTTGCACGAGACCTTTTGCGCAAGAACTCCGGCGTGAAACAGCTCTCGTGCAAGAAGCCTGCAGTGTAGGGCAGGGAGCAGCCTATGAGGGAGGGGGAGGGACCCCTAGTAATGGCTCAAACTTCCCAGGGGGGTGGCCAGAGGCAGGACATTTGCCTGGCAGGGTGAGGGGGGGGCGGTGACCTCACAGGGGCTTTGGGCAGCCCTCAGCATATAAGGCAAAGGGCAGGTGGGGAGGTGGTGACCTCACAGAGGGACCCACATCTCAGGCTGATAAAAGCGGGGGGCGGGCCCAGGGGACTTTGGAGACCCCCGGTTGCTTTAGCTCTGGTGCGTCTCCTCCTCACGGTTCGTTCGCGTTCTGTGAGTTCCACATCCCGACACCTTTGTGACGAAGGTAAGAGCCCCCAGGGGTTGGATCCCGCCCGGGGCCGGCTGGGTTCCAGGCAGGCCCAGCCCTCGGTCAAGGGCCAGAAGGTGATTCCTCACCTGGGCTGCGTCCTTAGCGCCACTGGGGCTTTCTCCTGGTTGGTTTCCCTTTTCCTCCATCCCCCCACATTTCTGCTCTGTTCTTGCCTCCTCTGTGACCTTCCCTTGCTGCCTCCCCCAGCTTGGGACCCAACAGACTAGCTGAAGGACGGGGGGTGGTTTGCAGGAGCCGTGGGGTGGGGGATGCAGCCCCCATTGTGGGGACTGGGGAGGTGGGGCTGGAACAAGTCTATGCCGGTGTCTTTGGGGAGAACGCTCCACCCCCCACACCTTAGATTCTCCCCTGATTGGCCAAGAAGGGGCTGTTGATGGGCAGGAGACTCGTGGAATGAGGAGTAACGGTAGTTTGAACTAGGAAGCCTAGTTCGAACTACCTAGTTCGTGCCCCGTGTAGCCGCGCTGCACGGGGTTCGAACGAGCGGGGTTTTAAAAATGGCGGCTCCCCGCTTATGCAAATGAAGCCCGGGAAATTCAAATCCCGGGCTTCATTTGCAAGTGCGGTATGCCTACATTACCCTCCTAGTTCGAACTAGCGGGGTAGTGTAGACATACCCTCAGGTCCTTGCAGTGCCTGTGCAAGACCGAACCGATAAGCAAGGGGCCATTTGGGGGCTGGGGGCAGTCGCTCTGGGGAGCTGGAACCCCTGGATTTCGCTCTGCAGGCTGCGCCCCAAGCTCCCCTTTGCTCCCCTCATTTGCAGCATGGCCAAACGTTTTCGGCTGTGGTTCAAGAAAGCCCTGAAGATGGCCCCAGGGCCGGTGGGGAGCAGCTTCTCCGTCCCCGCGGGCGGGGAAGCTGGATCCCACCAGCTCGGGGCGACTCGCCCACCGGCCAGGCCCCCCCGGACCTGGCTCCAGAGGCGGCTGGGCAGGCGGGACCCAGCCCAGCGGGGGAGCCGGGTAGGGTGGCTCCGGGGCCTCCTCTGTGGAGAGAAACACCTGCCCCGGGAGCCCAGCCCCCATTACCACCAGGGGGCATCGCCCTGCCCGGCCCCCGGGGACCTGCCAGTCTCCGGGAGCCCCCAGCCCGTCGCTCCCCGCACCAGCCCCTGCAGCTGTGGGTCCAGGTCCGTCAGCAGCAGCGCCTGGGCCTCCAGCTGCAGCCGGGCCACCTCCCGCAGCCGCTCAGACCCAGGTGAGGGGCCGTGAACACGCTGGGCCCAGGGGCTCACCCAGTACCCGGGGGGGGGGGGGGGCGGGGAGGGGCAGCCCCAGTGTCTGCCCCGCAGCCAGGGCAATGGATGGGGGGGGGCTGCTTGGCTCTCTTGTTCCTGGTGGGGGCTCTGCTGAGGGCGTTGGCAGATGTGAGGGTGGAAGGGGGATGGGTCCCTGCGAGGGGCGTGTGGGGCCCAACCTGCCCTGGGTCCCTGACATAGGGGCGCGTGACCCCTGCTGGCCGCTGGAGTCACCCTGGTCCCTTCCCTCCCGCACAGAGCCCCCCTGCGCCTCGGCGGAGCGCTGCCAGGAGCGGGTGGACTCCCGGGTGGAGGAAGGGGCCATCTACGACATCGAAGAGCAGCTCCACACCCGGGACACGGTAGGAACCTTCTCCACACGGGGGGGACCCGAGATTGTCCGGCCCCTTCCCAGCACGTCCCCCCCCCCCTCCGGGAGGGGCTTGTCCCTGGGGATCCCCCTGGGGCCCCTTCTCCTGCATGGCCTGGGCCCCCCAAGCTGGGGGCTCTTGTCATGCACCAGCTGGGCCCCCACAAGCCTGAGGCAGCATTTGGGGGGGGAGTGTGGGTGCTTGGACAACCAGCAGCTCCCACCTCCACTCCTGGGAGACCTGAGCCCTGCAGCTGTCCGTGGGGGGCAGGCAGGCCCCAGGCTCACAGACTCTCTCTGGGGTGCAGAGCCCAGCCGCCCTGCAGCGGTTCCTCTTGGCCATCCCCCTCGCCTGCCTCGCCGCCCTCCAAAGGGGCGAGGACACCCTGGCGCCGCGCTGCTGCAAGGACACCATGATGGCCAGGATCGTTGTAAGCGAGTCGCGGCAGCCGGGAGGAGGGAAGGGGATACGTGGGGTGGACAGGGGTGTGCCTGGGCCATGGCGGCGGGTGGGGGTGCTGGAAACGGGATGGGTGGAGCCAGGAGGGCTGGAGGTGGACATGGGGAGGGGTGGGTGGGGATGCTGGAGGAGGGAGGGACACAGAAATGGGGCAGGTCTGGGGTGCCGGACAGGAAGGGGGATTCGGGACAGGGAGGGGTCTCCCCGGGCCATGGGGGGCTGGAAGGGAGCCGAGCGGGCTGCTGGGGATGCGCCTGGGGAGCAGGGATGAGGAGGTTCAGAGGCTGGTCACCAGGGCAGGGAGGGGCAGGAGACGGCCTGGGGACAAGGATTGAGCTGGTCCCGGTTTGGGAGGAGGGTGCTGGGAGGGGCCCTGTGCCGGGCAGGGGGGCTACAGGGCAGCGGGAGGCAGTGGGGTTGGATCCTGCTGGGTGGGGGCGCTGGCCGTGTGAGCGTCTCTTGGGGGCCCCAGCCTCACACGCCCCTTTGTCTCCTTGGGTCTCCCAGGAGATCATGGAGGACTCGCCCCCCCCGCTGGTCTTGGCCGACTGCCTCAACGCCGCCTGCAGCCTCAGGTACCGACCCCCCCCCCCCCCGCCGACTCCCCCCAGAGCAGATCCCCTGGCCAGGGAGTGGGAAAGTCTCTGTCTCCTGCTGCTGAATTAACAGTCTCTGCCCCTCTCTCCTGCCAGCACCTTGCAGCCTCCCCTGCGGGCCCAGCTCCTGAGCCCCCTGCTGACGGCGGCCGTAGGACAGACAGTGTCTGGGGACTGGCAGCAGGAGCCCATCCACACTCAGGTACGTCCCTCCGGGCCCTGCTCCCGGGCTGGGCTGGAGCTCCAGAGAGGAGGGGGGGGGCAGAGGGAGGGAAGAAGCTGCAGGTTTGGATCCTTCCCTCCAGGGTTCCCGTTGCTCTCCCGGGGGGCCCGTCCCTTCCATGCCCAGCCTGGGCTCCTCCCTGCTCTGCGAGGCGGCTCAGACCCTGCTCAAGGCTGCACCCCGGAGCCAGCGGGTGGCCTGGATTCCCCAACCCCCCTCTGACCCAGGGCTCCCCCTTGTCTTGCAGCAGTTCATCCGGGCCCTTCCCTACGACCTCCAGGCCCTACTGGCGAGCCTCCTCGCCGAGTCCCCAGACACCGCCCGGCTGCAGCTCATAATGGAGGTGAGCCCCGTGGGGGGATGGGGCCATTGTCCCTGCTTCCTCGGGGGGGGGCCGAGAGAGGAGCAGTGTCAGTGGCTGGGGGGGGCACAGTCCGAGAGGAGCCCCAGGCTCTGCCCAGAACCGGCACCTCCCTACGGGTCCTGACCTGCCTCTTTCCCCCCCAGCACCTGAGCCCGTGGCTGGAGTCCCGCCTGCCCCAGGAGCGAGCCAGGGCCCTTGGCAGCACCACGGCCCTGCTGGGAGTCGCCACCACCCTCCCGGGGTTTGACGTAAGTGACCTCGGAGCTGGGGGGTCTGGGGCTGCAGGGCGCGGGGCTGGGAGCGTCCCCGGGAGGCAGAGGCAGGGCCGGGAATGGGCCGGGAATGGGCCGCGTTCTCCTTTCCCCGGGGAGGGGCGACCCTGGGCCCTTCAGGGGGGCTCTTGAGGGACTGGGCCTGGGGACTGGGGAGTGGCCGTCAGTGGATCCCCTTGTTCCACCCCCGGAGTGACCCTTCAGTCGGGGCCATTGCTCAGGGTTGTCTCCTCGCAAGGCCGGCCCCGCCCCGCCCCGGGAGGTGTCTCTGTCCGTCCCCCGAGCTCAGACCCGCCTCGGCGGCCGTTTGCATGGGACGTGCAGCCCCAGGATGCTGAGGGACCCCCCCTCTTCTCTCCCCTCAGAACTCCGCCGACTGGCCGAGGATGGGTCACCACGTGGCCCAGCTGGGCCTTTTTATTTCGGACCCATCCGAAGACGTCAGCCGGCTGGCCCGGGAGGGGGTGCACAGCCTGTATCAACTCCTCCTGCACCACAGGGGTAAGGAACCCAGCCGGGACCTGGGCCCCAGGGACACCCTGAGGGTGCCGGCGGCGGGGGGAGGGGACCCAGCCCTTTTCCCCCAGACTGGCCCAAGGGGGGATGCGTCCCTCTGTGTTCCCCTTCTGCCCCCTGTGCCCCTCCATTTGCCCAGGGATGCCTGCAGGGACCCGTGGGAGGGGAAGGGCTCAGACCTGCCAGCAGAATGACCCTGTTGTGTCTCTTGCAGGCCTCAACATCCACCAGGCAGAGGACCTGTGGTGCAGACACTACTACAAAGAAAGATGGGTCCTGGCTCACAGCAACAGCGTGAGGGTGGGAGAGGTAAGGACGCGCTGCCAGGGCAGGGCAGGGCTCGGGGGTGGGGCTGGCTGGGGCCCTCGTGGGGGTAGGAGGGTCTTGGGGGCAGGAGGAAGCTGTGACCTGGGGCAGGGGTTGGGGTGCCGGGTGAGGAGAGCGTCTGGGTGCAGGGTCTGGAAGGGAGTTTGGGGGAGGAGGAAGCTGTTTTAGCCCCAGGAGTTGGGGCCGGGCTCTGGGCCGTCAGCTGAAACCTCCTGTGCTCTTGATTCCAGGTCTTTGGGCAGCTCTTCACAGCAGAGCAGGAGAATTGCTTTTTGGACAAGGCTCTGCTCGCTGCCCGCTCCCCCCTGCGGCGCCCCAGCCAGGCCGGGCTGGTCCTGGCCCACGCCCTGCATGGGCAGGCCCATCAGCTCCTGGAATACATGGTGAGCAGCCGGAGCAGATCAGGAGAGTGGGGCAGGGCCAGGGTCTCCTTCCCATCCCCTCAGGGAGTCCCCCGCCCCTTTCCTCAGGCTGCCCCCACCCCACGTCCCTGCTGGCAGAATCCCTCCTGCCCCTGCGAGCGTCCCTGGGGGTGGGGAGGCTCTGAACACAGAAACTGTCCTAGGAGGCGGGAGGGGGCCGAGGTGTCAGGAGCTCTGGGGGGGGGGGGTCAGGAGCTCACCCTGCGGGCCTGACGGGGGGTGACCAGAGAGCAGGGGGGAGGAGGGTGGAAATGCTGGGGGGCCAGTTCCCCTGAGTCCCCAGGGATGAAAGTGACGGATTCTGCTTCCCTTGCAGCAGGAAGACACCCAGTGAGAGCAGCAAGAGCTGAGGAGCCAGCAGCTGCGTCCCCCTCCCCCCAACCCTCCCAATTGTATTGAATTGTATTTACATTCTCATTAAACAATGTTTCAAAAAACATTTGGATCAGGCTTGGTCAA
The DNA here is from genome assembly GCF_052426305.1 of Pelodiscus sinensis. Taxonomy (NCBI): domain Eukaryota; kingdom Metazoa; phylum Chordata; order Testudines; family Trionychidae; genus Pelodiscus; species Pelodiscus sinensis. The sequence goes on along the minus strand of NC_143069.1, from coordinate 23,156,505 downwards.
TAATTTGTAATGGGGGGGCCATTTTGGCAACTGATCAAGGGCCACATTTCTACCGAGGGCTTTGGGGTCTGGGACGGGGTGGTTGGGTGCAGAAGGGAGCTTAGGGGTGGAGCCTGGGTGCGGGGGGGGGGGGGTATGATCTGGGGCGGTGGATAGGGGTGCAGGGTCCAGGAGGGGGTATGGGCGCAGGAGAGGACTCTGGCCTGGGGGAGGGGCTCTAGAGGGGTGCAGTGTCAGGGAGGGAGCTGTGACCTGGGTGAAGGGGGAGCAGAGGGTTTGGGGGAGGGGGTGCGGGTGCCAGAGAGGAGTCTGGCCTGGGGGAGGGGTGTCGGGGGGGTGCAGGGTCAGGGAGGGAGCTGTGACCTGGGTGAAGGGGGAGCAGAGGGTTTGGGGGAGGGGGTGCGGGTGCCAGAGAGGAGTCTGGCCTGGGGGAGGGGTGTCGGGGGGTGCAGGGTCAGGGAGGGAGCTGTGATCTGAGGGAATGGGGGACGCAGGTTCAGGTGGTCGCCTGGGACAGGCAGTCGGGGAGGGGACGTGGGCGCCAGGGGCAGGCTCTGGCTGCGGAGGTGCCTACCTAGGCAGCTGCATATGGGGGAGCCCGACTGTCACCTGAGGGGATGGGGGAGCTCAATTTTCAACTGTGGGGAATGGAGGAAATACTGTGGAGTGGAGGGAGCGAGATGGGGGGGGCTGAATTGTTCCCGGAGGGGAGATCTCCCTGGCTTGGGGGGGGGGGCGTTTCCAGCAAAGCCCTCACATAAGAGGGGGACAGACGGTGGGAGGGAGAGGACGGGGATGGGCAGGGCAGGTGGAAATGGGGAGGGGCAGGAGAAGGGAAGGGGGAGGAGATGGAGGAGAGCAGGGGATAGGAGTGGGGGCGGGGATGAGGAGCAGGACAGAGGCAGGGCAGTGGTGGTGATGGCTGAGCGATGAGAACAGCTCGCAGGGAGCTTAAAGCCAGCAGATGCTTTTCGGCAGAGTTGCCATTTGCCCTGGCGGCTTTGCCAGAATAGCTGTGCCAGCGGGGGGGGGGGGCTTTTGCCACACACCCAAGCCAAGCCAGCTGTGGCGGCAAAGCCTTGTGATGTAACCTAAGCCCTTGGCAAGGTCGGGATCAACCTGCTCTGACAATTTCTCGGACCGGCGGGATGAGAAACAAGGATCGTGCAGGGAGATGGGGATGACTAGGAAGCGAATCCAGGTGTGGGGGGAATATCCTGGGTTGGAGGGTCAGTCGATACCCCCGCCTGCCACTGTCTGCCGGGGCTCTGTCCGCAAGATGGAACCAACAGCTGAGTTTGCTTTTCTGCCCCGTCGTGGGCACAAAAGGCCCAGAGCAGCCTCCTGCTATCTTGGAGGAAAGGGCCCAAAGTTCAGGAAGCAGGTGCCAGGCTGGGCTGGAATCCGCGAGCTCCGCTTTTGCTTTGCCCTTCCTGGAAGCTGGGCTGCAGGTGAGTGGCGGTTTCATCTCTGCTCTTGGGGTGTTTCTTGTGGGTTCCGAGTGTGGATCTGAGAGGGGCTGCGCAGGGGCAGTGTCATGAACGAGCTGTAAGCGTTACAGCCCCTTCTGCGCAGGCTGGCTCCAGCCTCCCGTCTGTCTCCAAGCCCTGGGGGAGAGGCGGGAGGCCAGCAGCATGGCCTAGTGGAGGGGGCAGGGGGTTGGGTGTAAGAACTCCCGGGTTCTAATCTAACGCCACCTAGTGACTAAGGCACAGAGTTGTGTGTTAGACCCTTGCTCCGCAATTCTGCGCTCACTCTCGCGCTGGTGACCTTGGAGAGGCCTTTCAGGTCTCCCTTTCCCTGTCCATCAAAGGCAGGCAAGTGCGATGTAATGCCCTGGAGCAAGTGCTTTGGGACGTGTCGCACAAGTGTGCCTGGCTCACAAGCGTGTCAGCACAGGTGTGTAAAAGCGTGACGAAGGCTTTGAGATCGATGCCAAAGGCTTGTGAGGCTGTGGCTGGCCAAGTGACAGGGAAATGAAAGGTCAGAGTTCGGTCAGTTAGATTTTATGGTAATACACTGAGACGAAGCACTTTGGGCGTATATACGATAATGTCTTTCCAAGTGCGTTAGTTCAAGCCGTGTCCTAGGAGCCAAGAGGTGAGACAAACATGCTTGGTCCTGTCTCGGTGCAGGGGTGGACTAGATCAGTGCTTCTCGACCAGTGGTACGAGTCCCCTTAAAGGTACTCAAGAGATGTCTGGGGGACACGTCAACACAACTGAAATTTGGAGAAAACTGAATTTTAGTTTTCAGTTTGACAGCGCTTTATTCTTTTTGTACCTTTTACACCCAAAAATGCCATCGCCCGCCCGGCTACGATGCAGTTGTTTAAACAAATGTGTTGCAACGGTAGAAAAAAATTGTGTGTGTCTGAAAACTGTAGGTACTGGGGGTACTTACAAATTTTTTTTTAAAGGGGGTACATTATAAAAAAAGTTTGCGAAACACTGGACCTATCATGGTCCCTTCCACTCAGACTTTTCTATGATTCTGTGACAGGGCTGGGCGATAATTTTCAGAAGGGGGCCACTTAATGGATTTTGGTATGGGGTCATAGGCCGGCTCCACCCACAGAAGGGGCGGAGCCTGAGGCAGAAGGGGCGGTGTTGTGGACTAGCCCACCCTCAGAGTTCTCCGTGGCTGAGGCTTTCAATTAAAAGCACAGAAAAGAGCTCACAGCTTTGCCACTACTGGCAGCTGTCCAGCGTGGCTACAGCTTTTTAAAGGGCTCGTGGCTCCTGCCCCTGCTGTAACCATGAGCCGTGAATCATTTAAAATTGGATCCTGCTGCCTGAGTCCCCACTTAGAATTCAGCGGCATGGGCAGCAGGATCTAAACAGAAAGCGGCCAGATCACAGTGTTTGGTAGGTTGCATCTTACCCAGCCCTGTTCTCTGAGCTGGTTTCGAAACCTCCGTGTCCTCCTTATGGTCTGACAGCTGCAGATTTACTGCCTGTCTCTCCTCTCGTGGCCCAGCCTAGCCGCAGCTAATGGACTAACTCAGGTTAGCATCACCTGCCCTGTCTTGGTGACTCTTCACAGCTGAACGGCCTGTAAGGCATCGTGCTGGTCTTCTGATCTCTTGGTGACTCCTCTGCCTTCTGTTTATTTCTTTCTCCCTAGCTGGCCGATCAAGTCAAGCCCTGTCAGTGCGTGAAGGCCCCAGGAATTACAAGTGCGATGGTCTCCCATGCCCAAGGTAATCGGCTGGCTAGTAATGGATGGACTGCTTGGTTATCAGGTTAGGCTGCACAAGCCAGGTCTATGGGACCCTATGGCCAGCTCGCACCTGGTTCACAGGGAGGCAGCTGTACTAATCTGAAAATGGCTGGAAGACACCACCATCATTAGGCTCCAGAGTCAACAGCACTTGCTCCTCTTGGAGCTACTTGTCCGTGGCAGGCAGCACAGCTTAGCAGCTCATTGGGACGTCTCCTTTTTAGTTGTGAGATCTGGGCACTTTAGAATGGCTGTAGCTATTTAGCAAAGGTGCACAGCTATAGGCATGGGGGTTTCCAGCTTTATTCACCTAGGTGGCTGATTCCAGGAAGCAAGGGTGTGTGTGGGGCGGGGGTGGGGGGAGTCCTGTACAGAGGGTTCCCTGGCCCCTCTGCTTCCATGGCTGTGCAACTGCCACCAGGTGGATTAGAACCTGGGACTTTTGGAGTTTAGGGCAGGAGCTGTTACAGCTTGAGTTATAAGTCAGTTGCCTCTCATCGTTGGCTGAAGAGCTCCCTTGTAATAATTGCTTGCTGGGCGTGGTCTCAGTGCCACTCCATAGGATAGTGACCCACATCAGGTGTGTGGGTTACAGCTGCAGGCCTGCTCCCAGCATGCGGATCTGCTCTCTGGGCGGCGTCTATAACTCTGTGGCTGCAGCCCTGCTCCCAGGACTGGATCTGCTCTCTGCCCATTGGCGTGCGCAGCACATTTCATTAGGGTGTGCACCCAAAGAATGTTTTTAAATGTACTCTTTGACCCCCATTAGCCACGCCTCTGGAGGTAACACTTTCAGGGCAATATGGACACATGACCAGAAATAAAAGGTGTCATGTGACCTCCCCCCCCCCCCGCAAGGACTTTTCCCACCATCCACTTACCAATAGGGATTAGTTTGGCCCTCACCAAACCCCCCTCATGCAACGATCCTGCAATTGCATTAACCCAACGTGTGAGACATTAACTTGGGGGGTGGAGAGGCTGGGGGAAGTGTTCCCTCTAAGAGTTTCCTCCCATGAGCACAATACATTTTGTGTTGTGCACCAGTACTGAGTTTGTGGCTTGTTTGGATGTGCCATGGTGGCACCCAAGTTATTCATAAATATCTTATGAACCACTTACCTTTCCCCTCTGCTGCCCTGTCTCCTTCCCTTCCTCCATCAGCTCCCCTGGTGCCTACTGCCCCCCCAACCCCTTACCCACCTCTGCTGTCCTGACTCCTGCCCTTCTCACTGCCCTCGGCCTTCCCGAGACCTGCCCCCTCCAGCAGCCTTTCTCTCCCCCCCTGTGCCCACTCCTCCAGTAGCCCCACTCTGACCATGTGAGCTACCCCTCCTCATCCCCTCTTCTAACACCTCCCTCTACACACCTGTCTTGCCTCTCTCCTCTGCTGCTGGTCCCTACCCTGCAGGTGTCTGCCCTTCTGCTTCACCCCCGGACTCCCTGGCACCTGCACCTTCCCTTACCCCTGCACCCTCTTGGTGCCTCCCCCTTCCCTCACTGCCCCTACCCACTTTGCCCACTCCCTCACCACCCTCTGCCCCCGTTCCCCTCATGCCCCTGTGCCTTTACACGTGCCTTGCTCCATCTCCGCCTTCCTCATGCCCACCCCTTCTTTCAAGCCTTCTCCCAGCACCTCCCCTTCTCCCCTCTAGCCCCCAAAGCCCTTCCCCTCTCCTCTCCTAGCATCATCCTGTCCCCCCCCCCCCACTGACACCTCCCCTCCTGTCCTTTTCCTCATTGTCTCCACTTGGTCCCCTGGCATTTGTCTCTCTCCTACACCCTGTCCCTTAGTGCCTTCCCCTTTCATCTCCTGACCTGCCACAAACCCCCACCCCGCAGACTCAGGTTCCCAAAGTTCTGGCAGTCCCCATCACTTGGTGCCTGCGCCGGGTCTGACTCGTAGGGTTGCGAGGTAGACCCTCCCCCCAAAAAACGGACACACTTGATCCTGGGCAGGGGGGAGGGAGGAAGAGGGACTGGCTGGGGGGGGGGGGGCAGGAACTGCCTGGAAGGAAGAGGGGATGGGAAGCAGCTCTGGGGGGGAAGGGCCAGATCCTGACCCCGGCCTCCCCTTCTCCCTCCCCGAGGCCAGTCATGCTGCCTCTGACCCCCTTCCTCCCTGAGGCCAGTCGCACTGCCCCCGATCCTGACCCCGGCCTCCCCTTCTCCCTCCCCGAGGCCAGCCCTGCTCCCCAGCTCAGTGCGGGCCCCTGCTCTCTCCTTAGCTCAGTCCCACTCTGCCGACCCTGGCTCCCTCCTGGCTCCCTGCTCTGCCAGTCAGGCTGAACTGGGACTTTAGCCTCTCCCCGTTGTTCCTGGGGACTGTCAGTCTCAGGATCTTGATCTCTCATTTCCCCTGCCTTTCACTGAGTTTCAGTAAGGAGCTAGCGGCAATAATGCCTCTACTTTTTCCCCCACTCCTGTGCGGAATACATTTTGTTATGTGCACCAAGGCATGCACGGATGTGCACTGTTACGTCACGTGGAGTTTCACAGCATGGGAAGAAATCAGTGGAAATACAGAGAGCTTGAGTAGTTGCAAGTGTCCATTTTATTGCATAGCACGGAGCTAGCTAGAAAAAACCCAAACCAGCTGGGCTGACCCCCAGTGACCTAACGCAGTTACTATAACAACAAGATCTATGTCTACACCCAGTACACCACATGCACCACCACTAGAAACACATGCTACCGGCTAGCAAACTGGGCAGCATTTGAATGTCTCCTGGCTGGCCGCCCAAGAGCTCAGCTTGCAGGGAACACTGGCTAACCGTCCCCTTCCACCTGGAGAAGGGAGAGACAGGAAAGCAGCAACAGAGCATCTGCCTGGGGGAAGCCCGAATCCCATGCAGGAGTGGAGCCCTGTTCCTTGTTCCAGGCCCTTGCTAGAGTCCCCTCCCGTAGCTGCAGCTATGGCCGGCAGTTTTAAAAGCGGACTTACGCTGGCCCTGCAACCCGAGCGACTCTGTCAGTGGGTGCTTATCACTCCATCACCTCGAGCTGTTTAACCAGCTTGTTTAACCAAGGAGGGAGGGAAAGGGAAACCTTTGGCCATTTGAGGGTTGCGTGCCAATGGAGGGAAAGGGGATGGATAAAAAGGGGCTGAGCACACGGTGCTGTCTCTTTTTAAACCCAGGCCCAAAGATGTCCTGGAATTCTGGGCCACTGGCCTGAAGGAGATGGTCAAACTGCCTGGCAGCTGGACTTTTGGAGTCTTGTTATTCCTGGGCTCCTGGTAGCGATGGCTCCCATTCCAGGGGATTCCTGCCAGGTAGTTTACCTCAGACAGCAGCTTTTATTCCCCCGTGTCACTTCTCCCAGTATCTGAGACTTTGGTCATGGGGATCAAGCATTTAACATGATTCCAAGAGGAACCGGATGGTTCATCTAGCGAGCCAGGCTCACCGATATTTGAGTAGTTAATAAAAATCCCTAGTTGCTGTGTGTAGGTCTAAAAAGTGAAGGTTAGTATCATTAGTCTTATTTTACAGACAGGGAATAACCTCTCCAACCTGTGGGAGAGGCAGGAATAGAACCCAGGTTTCCTGATATCACAGTCAGGGCTTTGTTACCAGGCTACATCCTGTACTAGAAAGTATGGGCCTGAAGCATGGGCCTGGTGTAAGGCCTGAGGCCTGAACCAAAGTAAGCAAGAGTTAGCTGAAGAGAAACAGGCAGGTCGTGTCAAAAGCAGACGGTTGCCTGAAAGTCTTGGGACTTAACCCTAACTGTCTTGCCTGGAAAGGTTGAAACCATAGACAAAAGGTCCTAGAAAGTCTCCAGGAATGCTAGAGAAGCAGGAAGCGAGTTGACAGGAGGCCAGGAAAGAAAATGGAAACAGAATTTGGGGTTTTGAATTGGAAGCAGTGATGTGCCTGTTGTGTGATCATGCCTGGAAGATGTGAATTAAGCCAGGAACCTGGGCAAGCAGAATCCAGCGACTTTCTTGGCTAGGGAAAGACTAAATCTTGGAACAAGAGAGATGTGAGTAGAACAGGGAATTTTTAGTCAGACGCTACTAGGTTATTTTCTTTATTTTTTTAGTTTGTTGGACTTCTTTTTGCTAAGCACATGTAACTATCCCCCTTTACCCTAGAACTCTTCAAACTGAATCCCAGGGAAGCGATTTTCTGTGTTTTAATCTTTCTTTTTTCAGTTTCTTTGTAACACCTAGCAACCAAGTAGATACGCTGGAGGGCAGTAGATATGCTGGAGGGCAGGGATAGGGTCCAGAGTGACCTAGACAGATTAGAGGATTGGGCCAAAAGAAATCTGATGAGGTTCAACAAGGACAAGTGCAGAGTCCTGCACTTGGGATGGAAGAATCCCGAGCATAGTTCAGGCTGGGGACCGACTGGCTAAGTAGCAGTTCAGCAGAAAAGGACCTGGGGGTTACAGTGGATGAGAAGCTGGATATGAGTCAACAGTGTGACCTTGTAGCCAAGAAACCTAATGGCATATTAGGGTGCATTAGGAGGAGCATTGCCAGCAGATCCAGAGAAGTGATTATTCCCCTTCATTCGGCTCTGGTGAGGCCACATCTGGCGTATTGTGTCCAGTTCTGGGGCCCCCACTATAGAAAGGATGTGGACGCATTGGAGAGGGTCCAGCGGAGGGCGACCAAAATGATTAGGGGGCTGGAGCGCATGACCTATGAGGAGAGACTGAGGGATTTGGGTTTGTTTAGTCTGCAGAAGAGAAGAGCGAGGGGGGTTTGATAGCAGCCTTCAACTTCCTGAAGGGAGGTTCCAAAGAGGATGGAGAGAGGCTGTTCACAGTAGTGACGGATGGCAGAACAAGGAGAAATGGTCTCAAGTTACAATGGGGAAGGTCTAGGTTGGATATTAGGAAAAACTATTTCACTAGGAGGGTAGAGAAACACTGAGATGGGTTCCCTAGGGAGGTGGTGGAATCTGCATCCCTAGAGGTTTTTAAGTCTTGGCTTGACAAAGCCCTGGATGGGTTGATTTAGTTGGGATAGGTCCTGCCTTGGGCAGGGGCTGGACTTGATGACTCCTGAGGTCTCTTCCAGCTCTATGGTTCTATGATTCTAAGTAATGTTTCACCAAGTGTATTTGTTTTGTTAATAGACGTCACATTTTTAAAACCATGATCTGATTCCTGCATCCTAGAGGGCGGAGGTTCTGTATGCACGTGCCTAAGACAGCAAGCCATACTTCTAGGAGAAATTACAGGTTTTCAAGCTCTCTCTGGAGGGAGTGTCAAGGACAAGGAAGGTACCCCACAGGAGGGAATTCTGAAATGCGCCTGTCTGGTTCTCAAAGGGGTTTGTGCATTTGGATGATGGCAGCAACACCAACGCAAGCCTCCAGTGGCAGGGTATTTTAAAGTCTCTTGTGGGCCCCCACCTTCTGCACTTAGAGTGCCAGAGTGGGAAACAGCCTTGACATGACCCCTCTCCAATTTATCAACATCCATCTGGAATTCTGGTCACCAGAGCTAGGCACAGAACTCCAGCAGCAGAAGTTCAAGTGCCGAATAAAGAGGCTAAGTCGGTTCCCCACTCTGGCACTTGGAGTGCAGAAGGTGTGGGCCCAAAAGAGACCTTAAAATACCGTGTCTCTATGGGCTTCTGCTTCAAAACTCCCCAAGGTCACAGATTCCCTGAGCTTAGGAGGGTTGCTGCCTCTACCCAAGTGGAAAAAAACTTTTTCTTCTTGAACGCAGGAAGAAGTCACTTGGGAACGTATTCCAGAAGGGTACCCCAAACTCTTTTACACAAGAGCCAAAAGAAATCTGATGAGGTTCAACAAGGACAAGTGCGGAGTCCTGCACTTGGGACAGAAGAATCCCAAGCATTGTTACAGGCCTGGGACCAACCAGCTAAGTAGTAGTTCTGCAGAAAAGGACCTGGGGGTTACAGTGGATGAGAAGCTGGATATGAGTCAACAGTGTGCCCTTGTAGCCAAGAAGGCTAATGGCATATTAGGTTGCATTAGGAGGAGCATTGCCAGCAGATCCAGAGATGTCATTATTCCCTTTTATTTAGCACTTGGAAAGAAAAAAAGAAAAATGAAAACAAACTGTAATTTCTGATAGCTGTCCTCTTAGTCTTAGGCAGGTATACACAGACCTCCTATTACTTTCCAGGATACAAAATCAGATCATAGCCTTAAAATAGGTGATTATATTAAGAAAACAAAAAGGTATTCATTTGTAAAGCTGACTTGGCTGCTAGGAGTTATAGCGCAACTGAGAAAAGAACAGATTAAAACACAGACAATTGCATCCCTGGGATTCAGTTTAAAGTTATAGTGGGGAGAGGAGGGGATATGGATTTAGCACAGAGGAGTTTAACCAAACAACAAAACAAAAAAATAACCTGATCGCATCTAAATAAACATTCTCTATCTACTCAAGGATCCACACTTCCAAGGTCCAGTCCAATTCTAGGCCCAGGTATTCTTTTTTTTAGGCATGATGTCCCTGCCCAGTTCAATTCATCCCCCCCCTCATCCCCTTCCACAGCTCCAGGATTAAACTCACAAAGAAAAACAGCAGACAGATTCCCTTTTAATGCAGATCTGAACTCTTTCTTCTCACTGGTGCTCCTGGCTCCCTGCCAACACTTTCTAGCTAGCTAGGTTTAACCCTTTAGTCACTGAATACTGGGATGTTCAGAAAAGAACAGTGGGCCTCCCATCCATCACAGAAGCGAGACAGCCTCTTTACTCCTGCTCAAGCGTTTCCTGTTTATACATCCCAGCTATTGGGGTGGGTGGTCTCCTCCTAGTGTTTGGGATCCCCATCGGGGATGCCTCAGGAGACGCCATAGCTGTCGTGGAAGGCATTGGGGTGACGGCTGTCAGCGTCTCTGCAGCAGCTGCCATACGGCTCACTATCACAGTGGTACGAAACATTATCGTCACCCAGAAGAGCCAGCTGGAGAGACAGATGAACCAGACGGCTCTCAGCGCACAGCTGGGCTTCATGAGCTGCGTGAAAAGCGAAGTCAGGACAATCACTGGGTTCCTGCAGTACATGGAGATCTTCCAGCGGCGGAAGCTGCGGGTGGTGCTGGAGATCACCCACTTGGATACATGCAGCCCTGACAAGGTGGTGGGCGTCCTTGATGCCATGAACATTCTCCTCTCAGACGATGACGCCCCTTTCATCTCCATCCTGGCTGTTGACTCCAGCATCATTGTCGACTGCGTGGAAAGCTCCAAGTATATGAGAGGTATGGCCAACAACGGCTACGAGTTCTTAAACCGCATCATCACCCTGCCCTTCTCTGTCCCTCGGATGGACTGCGACACCAAGCGGAGGCTGATCAGGAATATCATTGCGCGCAAGGAGCAGCTAGAGGCAGAGGTAGGCTTCCGGCAGGATGGCAAGATGGAAGCCAGCTCTGACTTCCTCAACATCTCTCGCTACCATTCGGCCAACCACGATGCCCAGAATCCAGTTGCAGAGGACAGCCAGATACCTCTCATGGTTGGAACCCCAGCGCTGGGAACCGGCAGCTGCGGGAAAGGTATCCGAGCCAAAGACCTCATTCAAGATGCTTTCGACTACCTCCTGGATGACGCCTTGAAGGAATTCATGACAGACAACGTGGTGCAGATGCGGCGCATCGTGAACACCGTCACCATCACCATCAGGCTGCTGGCGAGTAACATCCCCAAGGATGAAGTGTGTCCGAAGAAGGTGGTGGAATGGGTGCTCCTTGCCAACCAGTGGCCGTGCCGTCTGAGCTGGCTCTTGCAGTGCATCGAGGATGAGGAGCAGAGGAGTCGAATGGGCAGCTGCCATGGAAGCCCGCTCCGCCCCGACATGTCTCTGTGGGAGGTCTACGAGAAGTACATGGAAGAGCTGGACATGCTGAAAGGCCAGATGGAAAAGCTGCTGGAACTGGACCAGGATCCCGAGCTGTTCCACACTTTCCTGTGCGGCAGGTTTCGGGTGGAGGAGGCCCTCTTCTACCTCCCCTTCACGGTCAATTTGGACCCATCCCTGAAAAGACAGATGGAGCTGCAACGTGGCAGCCACAGACTGAAACGGACAAAGAAATTCGACAAGCTCAGCGCCTGCACTCTGCTGGGTATGACGGTGGAGGATGTCTGCCGAGAGCTGGGTCACCCTTGGGTTTCCTTCCTTCGAGCAGGGCCAGCTGTCGATAGAATGTCCATGCCTCTTCATCGCAAGAAGCATGTCATTCATGTGACAGCAGCTGCCCACAGATGATGGCTACAGGCAGAGCCATCTTTGCAAATCGTGGGGCCCTGAATAATTGAGGGCCCTTCTGCAGGATTGCCTGGGCCTTTTCCCCTCATGCAGCTTCTGCTGGAGGTCTGGTCGTTCCTACTACCTCCCTACCCCAAGCAGGGCTCAGGAACTAGAGCAGAGTTGCAGATCCTCTCTGCTTGCTAGCTTGCTGCTGCTGCTGATTTGAACCCCGTAGCAGATTTGAACCTAGGCCCTCTAGGAGTGTGTCTAAACTACATGGCTCCGTCGACGGAGCCATGTAGATGAGGCTGATTGGCAGAGGGAAATGAAGCTGCGATTTAAATAATCGTGGCTTCATTTAAATTTAAATGGCTGCCGCGCTCTGCCGACCAGCTGATGATCAGCTGTTTGTCGGCAGATCGGGGCAGTCTGGACGCTTCCCCGTCGACGTGAAAGCCCTTTGTCGACCTCCCTGGTAAACCTCATCCCACGAGGCATCAGGGGAGGTCGACAAAGGGCTTTCATGTCGACGGGAGCGTCCACACTGCCCCGATCTGCCGACAAACAGCTGATCATCAGCTGGTCGGCAGAGCGCGGCAGCCATTTAAATTTAAATGAAGCCGCGATTATTTAAATCGCGGCTTCATTTCCCTCTGCCGATCAGCCTCATCTACATGGCTCCATCGATGGACCCATGTAGTTTAGACACACCCCTAGAGGCCTCGACAGCTGGAGCCATGAAGGCAGCTGGCTCCCAGCTTAGGATGTAGAGCTCCCTTGTTCTTATCTCTGGCTGTAAGAGGTCCAATTGCCACACGAAGGGACAGTGAACCACACACACTAGGTGTGTGGATTACACTGCCAGCTGAGAGGAGCACGTGGGGGAGGGCGAAGGGAAAAGCCCTGCAGCAGACAGGACACAGCGTCCCCAGAGACGAACCGGCAGAGGCATATCCTCAGACATACAAGAACACATGGCTGCTGCATTGGGGAACTCAAAAATTTGGTGCCCAAATTTTCCGGTGCCCTATGCAGCTACATATTTCCCATGGGCCTAGGGACAGCCCTGACTACGGGCCCCAGAGCTGGGAGAAAACTGTCCCACATAACTGGTGCATAACTGGAGGGAGAGGAGCGAGAACTAGTGGGGGTAGGATGTTGAGGGGAACAGGCGGTGTGGGATGGGGGCTTTCGGGGAAGGCACAGTGTGGGTTTGAGGCCTCAGGAGTAGGGGGGCACATGAGGGGGAATGGGCAGAGTGAGGATGAGGGGGAAAGGGTGATGGCCACAGTCCGGGCTCTGCTAGTTCCCCCACTTTCTGCTGCTCCTGACTCTTGGTTTGCACAAAATATTTCTTCTTGGAACAACTCGGTTCCTTGCAGCTCTTTCCTCCAACCCCGAAGCCATTGGCTGGCTCTCCCCGGGTTCATCCTTTACGCTCGAAAGTGACGTTGGTCAGTTTTAAGACTGGGAGACCCGTAGCTGTCTGTTATGCACTCCAGAGAGAAGCGAGGCAAAAACATAAATACTCTTGCTGGAGGCCTGCAGCGTAATACCCCTTATCCAGAATAACACACAAGAACCCTGAGGCTATGTCTACACTGCTAGCTTTTGCCTGCAGAGAGCATGCTAATGAGTGCCAAGAAGTTGCTAAGGAGTGCTTCATTAGCATACTCTCTGCCTGCAAAGGCCCGCAGTGTAGATATAGCCTTAGGTCGAGAGGCCCAACTCCACCCCCGTCAGGCTGACTGCATGCTTCCCTCCAGCCTACAAGCAGGGTCAGGAAACCTTCCCTCTTCATTTCAACACACCCCTCCAGTGGTCCCTGCATTGCTAGCTTTTGCCTGCAGAGAGCATGCTATTTCCCCTGCCGTGCCAACTTGCTCAGCGGTGCCCCTAACAGAATCCAAGCACACGGCAGTGGGGTGTGCAGGGTACCATACCTGGCCCCACAGCCGGCCGGCCCGCCTTGTTTGCTAGAATCTGAGCAAGCCCAGACAGGTTCCTCTCGGGAGCTATAGCGGACCCTTCCTAAAAACGTGTTTGGCGACCTGTTCAGTAGATGCACGGCACTAACGGGTGCTCCCACTTCTCTTCCAGATGGACACAATCGGCTTGAAGGAGGAAAACGTCCCGCTGTACAAACAGAGGCTCAGGGACCATAATCTCAACGGGCGCGCGCTGGTCTATAGTGACAACACTGAAATCAAAGAGGCCCTGCACATGAGTCTTGGCGAATGGACCCTCTTTAGCATCCATTTCCTTGGAGTGTTTCCCCCGGCGAATTTGGCCTCTTCTGTGGTGTCCCCCGTCCCGTTCCACGTCAGGCCAGAGGCTCTGAAGAACATGGTTGCCTTAAGAGAGACTGTGGCGAGAGGGAGCAAGCTCTCTCTGAACAGCTCCAGGGAAGATCTTTGGGAAAAGAGATAACTCTGAATCCTGAACACAGAGGTGAAAGTGCCCTGGTGCGCAGCTCCAGCAAGAACTGCAAAGACCTGGGCTGCAACAGGACAGTACCTGTGAGAAACTGTAAAGTTACTTTCACGGCCGCCTGTACAAAACCAGAAGCAAGATCGGGGCTTTCGCCCACAGTGTACCTCCCTGCGACTCCAGTGACATCGCACGGATGAATCATAGAATCCTAGAGTTGGAAAAGACCTCAGGAGTCATCAAGTCCAGCCCCCTGCCCAAGGCAGGACCAACCCCAACTCAATCATCCCAGCCAGGGCTTTGTCAAACGGAGACTTAAACACCTCTAGGGATGGAGATTCCACCACCTCCCTAGGGAACCCAGCCCAGTGCTTTCCCACCCTCCTAGGGAAATAGTTTTTCCTAATGTCCAACCTAGACCTCCCCCGCTGTAACCTGAGACCACTGTTCCGTGTTCTGCCATCCCTCACTACTGAGAACAGCCTCTCTCCATCCTCTTTGGAACCTCCCTTCAGGAAGTTGAAGGCTGCTATCAAATCCCCCCTCACTCTTTGCTTCTGCAGGCTAAACAAACCCAAATCCCCCAGTTTCTCCTCATAGGTCATGTGCTCCATACCCCGAATCATTTTGGTCAAGCTCCCCTGGACCCCCTCCAATGCGTCCCCATCCTTCCTGTAGTTGGGGGCCCAGAACTGGACACAATACTCCAGATGTGGCCTCACCAGAGCCGAATAAAGGGGAATAATCACTTCTCTGGATCTGCAGGCAATGCTCCTCCTAATGCCCCCTAATATGCCATTAGCCTTCTTGGCTACAAGGCCACCCTGTTGACTCATCTCCGGCTTCTCATCCACTGGAATACCCAGGTCCTTTTCTGCTGAACTGCTGCTTAGCCAGTCGGTCCCCAGCCTGTAACAATGCTTGAAGCAATCAGATGACAAGAGAAGAATTAAGGATCCAGGGGGAGGAGGAGGGAACTGTACTGGGTCTGAGGGATTTGGGGCACATTCATGTCAACGGGGCTGGTGACAGACGTTGTCGGGCCCTGGGTAATGTATGGGAGGGGGTCGGCTCTAGACACCCTCAAAGGGGCAAAGCTAAAGGTAGGAGGGGCAAGGCGAGGGCCAATCAGGCCTTAGCGCCACCCACCCTGCACCAGACAGAGCTCTAGGATTGATTTCATTTGCCCGGGTCTCTGGCAGTGGCGGCTGCCATAATAGTCGATACAGTGACCCAGAGGCCTGGACCCTTTTAAATCATCAGCTCCTGAGACAACTGCCCCCTTTGCCTCTCCCCCTCCCCATCCGTGGCCCCTGTCTGTGGGGCTTCAGACCCTGGTGGTCAAAGTATTTTGGTCTGGTTAGTACAGCAGGGGACAGGGAGTTGGGACATACGGGTCCTATTCCTAGCGCTGCCACTGGCTTGCTGTGTTTTTGAACAAGCTGCTCCTCCTTTTTGGGACTCAGTTGCCTCTGTAGTAAGTTGCGGGTTGGTAACATAAAATCAGCAGGCCCGAATAAAGGCCGGTAACATAAAAACAGAAACAGGCCTGAAATCTAGGAAGCAAGACTTTGGCTCAGTGGAACCGCAGGCAGGAAAGAGAAATAGTATAAGCCAGATCAAGCATAAAGGTCCAGGCACAGGTACCAAGCACATTTATAGAATCCTAGGGCTGGAAGAGACCTCAGGAGTCAACAAAAAATCCTCATTAAAAAAAAAATTGTTTGGTGTTCCTCGGTCTTAAAAAGTTTAAGAAACACTCGTCTAGACAGTACTGGGTCCTGCCATGAGGGCAGGGGACTGGACTCGACCTCTCGAGGTCCCTTCCTGCCAGCTACATGTGGCAATGAAACGGTAACTCGAACTAAGTCCTTAGTTCGAATTAACTGTTACATCTCATTCTATAGCCGCGCGGCAGTTACTTCGGGCTAGTGGAATTTCAAAATGGCGACCGGACGGGAACATGCAAATAAAGCCTGGGCTATTTAAATCCCGGGCTTCATTTACAACTCCGGTTGCCTGCTTTGCCTACCTAGCTCAAATTAACGAGCTAATGTAGACATACCCTTATTGACTAATTGAGTAGTCGATGGAAATTCCACCAACTACTGGATTAGCTGATTAAGCGCAATTTAACATCCCTCGGTTGAGCTACCACATATGTTTTAGAAAGACATCCAATCTTTATGGCTTGTGTGTAGTTCAACGCATTAAATTCCAAGCAGGTTGCTGAAGTTTCTTTTTTTCATCATGATTGGCAATTTGACCAGCCTTATACAGTAATGGATCTTTACCATTCCTCTGATTTCTTTTGTTCCCGATATATTTAAACATTTCCTAATTATCCTTTATGTTACTGGTTATAGATTTTTCCCCCAATTTTAGCTTCTCCTATCAACTGTTTGCTTTTTCATAACTCGCATCCTCCCTTTTTTCCCATTTGCTTTATATTTTTTTCTTGTGGTGTTTATGACAAAAACTAAAACATAGGACATAAACTTTGAGTCCTATTTATAGTAGTTTAGGTTGGTTTAATGGAAAAATGGGTTGATACAGAGTAAATTGGAGTTCAAAATAACCCTTTCTCGGGCAATTTTTCTCTCGAAAGCCTCACCTTTTTCAGCCTCCTTCCACTAACTTCTGATTTTAAATGTCTGGATTGTTAGACATGTGCTCAGGAAACCTTACCTGTCACTAAACATAGATTTTGTTTGTGTTAATTATAGATATGAATGGAGCTAGTTAATCCCTGTTGTAAGATTCCAGTGGAGCCAAAGAAAGTAAACAAGTAACTAATTTGGGTCAATCTTTCTACTTGACAGTCCCTAGGAATCTACCGTTTCAACATTTCCTGGGAACAGAAACACAAGTTAGAACAGTGATAGAAATGTAGCCGTGTTAGTCTGGTGTAGCTGAAACGAAATACAGGACTATGTAGCACTTTAAAGACTAACAAGATGGTTTATTAGATGATGAGCTTTCGTGGGCCAGACCCACTTCCTCAGATCAAATAGTGGATCTGAGGAAGTGGGTCTGGCCCACGAAAGCTCATCATCTAATAAATCATCTTGTTAGTCTTTAAAGTGCTACACAGTCCTGTATTTTGTTACAAGTTAAATCACTCATTAATTTTGGCTTCATTCAGCTTTCCCTTGGAACAAATTAAAAACATAGTTGATAAGTGGCAAAGTTGGTGCATGGGAGTGAAGGACACGTTAGCTCATTATGCCTACACAGGGGGATGTCACACTGGTCTGACCAGTTCCAAGGACAGTTGGGCTGCCGTAGAAAGGGATGCAGAGCTGCTCTTCAGGAGCTCCATGGATTAGACCTATACTGCTGTTGAAGAAATTGGGGCTCTCAAATAAAAGAAGTCCCTTGCCTTAGAATCATAGAATCCCAGGGCTGGAAGAGACCTCAGGAGTCATCGAGTGCAGCCCCCTGCCCAAAAGCAGGACCAATCCCAACTCAATCATCCCAACCAGGTCTGTGTCAAACCAGGACTTAAAAACCTCTAAGGATGGAGATTCCACCATCTCCCTAGTTAGCCCATTCCAGTGCTTCCCCATTCTCTTAGGGAAAGAGTTTTTCCTAATATCCAACCTACACCTCCCCCACTGCACCTTGAGACCATCACTCCTCGTTCTGCCATCGTCACCACTGTGAACAGCCTCTCTCCATCCTCTTTGGAACCTCCCTTCAGATAGTTAAAGGCTGCTATCAAATCCCCCGTCATTCTTCTGCAGACTAAACAAGCCCAACTCCCTCAGCCTCTCCTAAGTCATGTGCTCCAGCCTCCTAATAATTTTTGTTGCCCTCCACTGGACCCTCTCCAATGCGTCCACATCCTTCCTGTAGTGGGGGGCCCAGAACTGGACACAATACTCCAGACGTGGCCTCACCACATCCCAATAAAGGGGAATAATCACTTCCCTAGATCTGCTGGCAATGTTCCTCCTAATGCACCCTAATATGCCATTAGCCTTCTTGGCTACAAGGGCACACTGTTGACTCATATCCAGCTTCTCATCCACTGTAACCCCCAGGTCCTTTTCTGCAGAACTGCTACTTAGCCAGTCGGTCCCAGCCTATAACAATTCTTGGGATTCTTCCATTCAAATGCAGGACTCTGCACTTGTCCTTGTTGAACCTCATCAGATTTCTTTTGGCCCAATCCTCCAATATGTCTTGGACACTCTGCACCATATACCCTACCGTCCAATGTATCTACCTTTCCCCCTAGCTTAGTGACATAGGCAAACTTGCTGAGGGTGCAATCCATCCCCTCATCCAGTCATTAATAAAGATGTTGAACAAAACCGACCGTAGAACCGGTCTTTGAGGTACTCTGCTTGAAACTGACCGCCAGTCCAACATCGAGCTGTTGATCACTACCCATTGAGCCCAACAGTCTAGCCCGATTTCTATCCATCTTACAGTCCATTAATCCAATCCATACTTCCTTAACTTGCTGGCAAGAATAAGTCCAGGTATATCACATCCACTGAATTCCCCATGTCCACAGAGCCAGTTACCTCGTCATAGAAAGCAATCAGGTTCGTCAAGCATGACTTGCCCTTGGTGAATCCATGCTGACTGCTCCTGATCCCTTTCCTTATTCTAAGTGCTTCAAAATGGATTCCTTGAGGATCCGCTCCATGATTTTTCCGGGGAGTGAGGTAAGGCTGACCGGTCTGTAGTTCTGTGGATTGTCCTAAGGAACATCTTGGTACCATTTACCTCCCGCAAATAAAGTACATACCGACCTATGTTCAGGACCAGGTCAAAGTTGACAGCATAACAGATAGTAAGTTGACAGTATGAAGACTAGGAAGTAAGCCTCCTTCTGCAAGGTAAGGGACGGTAACCAGGTAACAGGGGGTAGCAACCTGATACTTCAGGAATGTATAAAAGTTCACCTCAAATGGTGTTCACCAGCTGACTGTGTGGGGGCACTGGATGGTGCTCAGTGGGTGTTAGGACATTGCCACGGCTTCCATAAAGTGTAGCGGCGCAGCGCTGAGTCTGTTCGCTGGCAACTATTATTGCATGTTGTTACGCAAAAAATCTGCTTGGGCGATTTCGAATCTTATCTGGTTTGTGGTCTCTGGGGACTCTGGGCACGGAAACCACATCCAGCGATAGTGACTCGGCTCTGCAACTTTAGCGAAGAGCCAGGTGGCTTGTACCTCATGCAGTAGAGAAGGCTCCAGACTTACAAACCAGGTAACAGAACTTTTGCGTTCTCCTCCAGCAGCAGGCGCTCCGACACAGCTGGACTGAGTACAACACCTGCAAATAACCCAGTTAGTTAATGCAAGCATAAAGAGAGGCAGCCTGGCCAGATGCAACCATTCATTAACTTCCAGGCCAGAGAGGGCCATTGTGATCTTCAGTCTAGCCTGGCATCCTATGAGGTGCACACAGGCCCTTCTCTTCCACTTGTTTAAACAGAGGCACCCTGGGGCACCTTAAAGACTAACACGTGTATTTGGGCATCCGCTTCCAGGGGTAAAAAACACTTGCACCTGCTTTTCCTCCGCAACAGCTGATGCCCAAATAAATCTTCAAGGTGCCACAGGACCCCTTGTTAGTAATGACTGTTGGGGTTGCCCCTCTAAGGCTATGTCTACACTGCAGGCTTTTTGCACAAGAACAGCTGTTCTTGCGCAAAAACTTGCAGAGTGTCTACACTGCGTGCGTGTTTTTGCACAAGTATTACAGTACAGCATCAGCAAACAGGGCTTCTTCCGGAAGAGTTATTCCTCTTCCCACGAGGAATAAGCCCTCTTGCACAAGAGCTCTTCCAGAAGGCGGCAGTGTAGACAGGCAACATGAATTTCTTGCGCAAAAAACCCCTACGGCTAAAATGGCCATCAGAGCTTTCTTGTGCAAGAGAGTGTCGACACTGCCATGGATGCTCTTGTGCAAAAGCACATCTCTTCTGCAAAAGCACATGGCAGTGTGGACGCGCTCGTATGGAAGACCTTTTGCACAAGAACTCTTCTGCAAAACAGTTCTTGTGCAAGAAGCCTGCAGTGTAGACAGAGCCCACGAGTTTCAGAGGGGTAGCTGAGTGAGTCTGTAACAGGAAAAACTTAAAACACAACATATAGTCACCTTAAAGATTAACAAACCGTGTCAATGGGATCATGAGCTTTCCTGGGCATAGCCCACTTCTTCAGACGACTGGAGTGTTGTATGTCCAGAACCAAAATGAACAGGGGAGGAAAAAATGGGAGGGGCGAAAAAAGGAGGCAGGGGGTATGTAAATATCAAAGGGAAAACCCAGCTGGTATGTAACAGGCACCACTGATAAGAGTTGTTGGGAATTTCCCAGGAACCGATCGGGGTTTCTTAGGAACAAGTTTAAAAAGGGGTGAGAATCGGGGTGAACTGGGTGGATGCCTGGGTGAGGGTTGGGTCGAACAACGCAGGGAGGGAAAAGCAGGAGCGTGGGGCGTGAGGGCAGGTGAGCGCTGCGGTGAAAGCCACGTGCGCAGGCCGGGCCGGGCCCCTCTCTCCTCCAGCTGACTTGCAACTTCCACTGCCGGCCCACGTGGCCCTCGAAGGGCGGAGTTTCCCCTTTCCTGCGCCCGCCCCTGGGGCCCTCCAGCCAATGGGAAGCGAGGGCTAATGTTGCTGGTGTTTCAACATTCGGAGCCGGCTGGCACAGCTGCTGCCGCGGGCCCGGGAGCTGCGAGCAGGCAGGAGGCGGAGGTGAGGGGCGGGGGGCGGTGACTCCTGGCCTCCCAGCGCAGGGGGGTCCAGGTCCGGGTCCGTCCGGGGTTACCAGGCCGCGCACTCCCCTCGCTCTTGGAGGCGACGCTGGTGCCAGTGTCTGCTTCAATGCGACCCTACAATAACAAGCCCCAATCGGCCGAGTCGCTGCTTGTTTCACCTCGTGTCCCCCTGCGCTGCAGAAATCCCGCCTCTGCTGGGCCAGCCCCGAGACACGGGGTTGCCCCTGGATTGTAAGCAAGCTGCCCCCTTCTCCCCCATGCTCCCCATTCCCTGAATATCAGTCCTGCCCCCGCAGCCTGCACAAATCTTCATCCTTTAGGACCAAATAGGAAGGGGAGGGGGCGAGGGGTTATTTTCTTTATTCCCACCCCCCCAGCGGAAGGAGCTGTTCTCTGTGTCTGTGTTTACAAACCAAGGAACGTGTTTCTCCCTGGTTTGGGTTGGGGTTTTTTTTTTGCCTGTTTCTTGACAAGATTGATTGAAATGTTGGTCTGACTAGAGTAGTCCCCAAGTTTAGCGCACTGCCCTGAATCAGAACGAAGTCAACCAAGACCTACGGGTTTGTTTTACCCTGTCTAATTCTTTCTTCCCACCGATGCTTCCCCAGAAGGGATCAGACAGGCTGTACACAGCGGGTGTTTAAGTCTCAGCTTGACAAAGCCCTGGCCGGGTTGATTTAGTTGGGATTGGTCCTGCCTAGAGCAGGGGGCTGGATTTGATGACCTTCTGAGGTCTCTTCCAGCTCTATGATTCTATGATTCCCTCCCCTTTCCTTCACCATCATTAATATCCTTTTGCAGTGAGTTCCAGAGGTTGATTATACACTTCAAAATACGGCCGTTTTAACTAGAGCTGGAAGGAAGTTTTCAGAGGGGGTGTTTTTCCATTGGAAAACACTGATTTTAGTGACGTTTTGTTTGGAAGGGGAAAACTCCACCATTTCAGAACATTAAAATGTAGTTTTCCATTCCTGAAATGACTCTTTGTTCTCTTTAAAGTTTATCTTCCGTAATCCACCGTAATACATTTAAAAATAGTTAAAATCTAAACAAAATGTGAATTTATTTGCAGAACTGTGTGAGATCAGAAAAAAAAGTCAAAATCCTGGAATTTCTAGTCCCAGTTCAACCCTACTTTTAGCCACCTTGGTGCCAGGGATGTAAAATCTCATTTAATTAGCTAATCAGTTAAACAATACGTTGAACCAGTTAACCGATTAAATGGGACACGTAGAACGTGTTAAAGATGGACTTGGAGCAGCCCCAACACCTACCCCCGTGGCACACTGCTGTGACTGCTGAGCAACCCTACCCGTGGCGTGCCAGAGTGCCCTGTGCCTATGGCTGGTGGAGGGCTGCTCCAGCCCCCACTGGTTAACCATAACCGGCTTACTGGTTAACCATTCACTTCCGAACTTGGTGTCTCCACTGCTAACATTAGGACAGTGGTCCCCAACACGGTGCCCGCATTTGTATGCGCCCGCCAATTGCTCAGGGCTGGCCTGGCCCCAGGCACGTGGCGCATGTGCGGTGCCGGAGCTGGCCCCGGGCGCATGGTGCACAGTGAGCGCCGGCCCCGGGGGCGCCGCGGATTGGCTGCCGCGCTTTGGCCACGTGGTGCATGGGGGGAGCGCAGGCCCCGGGCGCGCGGCACTTGCAGGGTGCGCCGGCCCCGGGCACGCGGTGCTTGGGGGGAGAGCGCCGGTCCCGGGTGCGCGGCGCTTGGCGGGGGGCCCGGCCCTGGGCGCGCGGTGCTTGTGGGGGGGGGGCGGCCCTGGGAATGTGGCTATGGGGGGCCCCCGCCCGGCAATGTGGCTATGGGGGGGTCCCCGCCCCCAGGTGCACAATGGGGGTCCCCGCGCCAGGGCGCCCTGCGGGCAAACGGCCACGCCCCTTGGCGCCGGGAAACCTCAAATGGTTGGGGACCACTGAATTAGGAGAAGCCGTTGGCTGCCTGCCCCGCCCTGCCCCATTCCTTCTTTTACATTCCCCTGCTCCCATGGGGGTCACGCTGCCCCCCTTTGAGAGCTGATGCTGAAAAGTGCTGGGAAAGCTCGGGGCGATTATCTGCCTGACCCCGGTGAACAGGAGCTGCCAAAGGCCCTGAAGTGTGACAGACCCTGGAGCTGTGACCGGCCCTTTCACCCAGCAGGATGTGCCGAATGCCCCAGAGGACCAAGGGATGGTGGGCGTGGCACTTCAAGCACACCTTGATTTTCTTCTGTCAGGGCTGGGGCATCGGACCGTCCAGGCTGGGTTCCTGTGATTTCCCGCGCGTGCTGGGCGGATGGTTTCCTGTCCAGTGCAGATTGCTGCTGGTGCGGGACCTCTGCATATAAATGCTGGGTAAGTCCTGGTGGGTTTTTAATGGGCAGTGTCATGTGGTTTGGTAACTCAGGGTGCCCCTGTATAAAACTATGGTACGCCCACATCTTGAATACTGTGTACAGCTGTGGTCTCCTCACCTCAAAAAAGATATTTTGGCCTTGGAAAGGGTTCAGAAAAGGGCAACTAACATGATTAGGGGTTTGGAACGAGTCCCATATGAGGAGAGGTTAAAGCGATGGGACTTTTCAGTTTAGAAAAGAGGAGACTGAGGGGGGATATGATAGAGGTCTATAAAAACATGAGTGGTGTGGAGAGGGTGAATAAAGAAAAGTGATTTATTAGTTCCCATAATAGAAGAACTAGAGGACACCAAATGAAGTTAATGGGTAGCAGGTTTAAAACTAATAAAAGAAAGTTCTTCTTCACACAGGGTGTAGTCAACCTGTGGAACTCCTTGCCAGAGGAGACTGTGAAGGCTAGGACTATAACAGGATTTAAAGAGAAGCTAGATAATTTCACGGAGGTTAGGTCCATAAAAGGCCATTAGCCAGGAGATAGAAATAGTGTCCCTGGCCTCTGTTTGTGGAAGGCTGGAGAAGGATGGCAGGAGACAAATCGCTTGATCATTGTCTTTGGTCAACCCTCTTTGGGGCACCTGGTGCTGGCCACTGTCAGCAGACAGGCTACCCAGTACTGCCGTTCTTATGTTAGGGTTCTTGGTTGGGGCACAGGGCAGAGCCCATCGGTTCAGAGCTGCTAAGAGCAGAGTTATTTGCACTTACGTCCCAGCCAGACTCCCTCGTATCCCCTAACACAGGGCTGGGGGGATCCTTTTTTGGGTCGGGGGCCACAGAGAAATCCGTCGGGCCTTGTAGTAGCTGGGCGGCAGGAGTGGAGCTTAGTGCCTACGGGGCCAAGGGAAACAGAGAGGGCACCATGTCCACAGGGCCGGGGTGCCATTTTCCCTAGGGCCTCCGGGGGGGTGGGGGGGGGGAGTGTGTCTATGGTCTAGGAGCCAGGGCCCACCAAAGATGAATCCGACCCAGGCTCTGGTACATCTCTGCAGCGCTGCCGGCCGGTTCCCCCACCTCTTGGTCCTCAACCCAACTAGACCCGCTTCCCGACGGCTGGTTGCCCCCGGCCAGCCCCGCTCCCTCCAGCCCCCTCCCAGCCAGCCCTGCTTCCCGGCGGCCGGTTCCCCCCCACCCCCTCTCTTCCAGCCAGTCCCCCCCCCCCCCCCGGCCCCTGCTGTTCGGTATTTTTTTTAAACCATCTGGTAACCCAAGCAGGTGGGGGTGAAAAGGGCACAGAACTGCCCGCACAGGCGCATCTGGGAATGAGATGCTGCTCTAACATCTCCGCCTCTGTTCACTTCTAGCCCCTGCCTCGTGGCGCTGGCCCCCCGTGGCCTGGGCAGGCCCCCCAGGCGCACCATGGCCCGGCATAGCAAGCTGCAGAAGCACGTCCTGAGCCTATACAGGCAGTTCCTGCGCGCCGGCCGGGAGAAGCCGGGATTCCTGCCTCGCATCCAGGCCGAGTTCCGGAAGAACGCCAGCATCCCCCGGGCCGACGTGATGCACATCGAGTATCTGCTCCGCCGTGGCCAGAGGCAGCTGGCGCAGCTCCGAGACGCGAACACCAAACAGATGGGCACCTTTGTCCAAGCCAAACCGGAGGAGCAGTGACCCCTGCTGGTTGGCGCAAGCGTCTGTCTTGTACTGGGACGGTTGGGGGTGAATTCACAGATCAGCCTTCCTGGTTCTCACATCCCTGTGCACCCCTCGTGTCCAAACACAGGTGCCTGGCTTGGCATTTGCTGAGCTAAGGTGTCTTTATTGGCAGCCAAGCTTTTAAACAGTTCAGGTGTGGATGGGTGATCTGGAGGAGATGCTCTTGTTTCCAGGACCTGGTACACAATTCATTCTACCCCTGCTGGCTCCTCTCTTCGGGTATGTCTACACTACAGCGCTAGTTCGAACTAAGCTAATTCGAACTAACGCGTCTAGAACTAAAAACTAGTTTTGCTAATTCGAACTAGCAAGTCCACATTGAGTGGACTCTGAACAGGGCTTAAGGATGGCCGGAAGCAGTGCCAGCAGGGCATCAGAGGAGGACTTAGAGCGTGGAGATGCAGTCTCAGGCTAGCCGAGGGCTGCGCTTAAAGGGTCCCGACCCCCACCCCGGACAGACAGTTCTCAGGGGTGCCCCGCTTGAAAACCAGTCCTGGCTTGGAGTGCCCGGAGTACCCACACTGGGCACATCACACCACTCAGCCATCAGCCCGGCTGCACTTGCCACAGGCTGCCATCTGGGGAGAGGGGGTAATCGGGGGGCTGCAGGAGAGCTTCCTCCCCAGAAGCCTGCAGAGCCAGCCCAGTCCTCCCCATCGGGGGCTCGTACCCCATTCCTCCCTCACCTCCTTCCACTTACCCTTCCCTAGCCCCCCTTCTTATTGATGTACAAAATAAAGATAACGTTTCTTCCAACATTGACTCTGTCTTTATTGAACAAAACTGGGGGAGACTGGGAAAAGGAGGTGGGAGAGGGGAAGATTAAGGCTGGGAGAGGGGAGGGCAACTAACATGATCAGGGGTTGGGAACAGGTCCCAGATGAAGAGAGGCTACAGAGACTGGGACTGTTCAGCTTAGAAAAGAGGAGACGGAGGGGGGACAGGCTAGAGGTCTCTAAAAGCAGGGGTTGGGTGGAGAGGGTGCATTGAGAAAAGTTCTTCCTGAGTTCCCATAAAGAAGGACTAGAGGACACCAAAGGAAAGGACTGGGTAGCAGGCTTGAAACTAGTAAGAGAAAGTTGTTCTTCTTGACAAAGCAAATAGTTAACCGGTGGAACTCCTTGCTGCAGGAAGCTGTGAAGGCTACAACTAGAACAGAGTTGAAAGGGAAGTGAGATCAAGTCATGGAGGTTGGGTCCATGGAGTAGTCTTAGCCAGGGGGTAGGAGTGGTGTCCCTGCCCAAAGTTTGTGCAAGGCTGGAGAGGGATGGCACGAGACAAATGGCTTGGTCACTGTCTTTTGTCCATCCCCTCCACGGTCCCTAGGGTTGGCCGCTGTCGGCAGACAGGCTACTGGGCTAGATGGACCTTTGGTCTGACCCAGGACGGCCATTGTAAGCTCAGGGCTCAGGGTCGGGGGTCTCAGTGGACCCCCTTGATTTTCATGCAAACCTGCTCCTGGGTGGCCAGGCTGGCAGCTCTCCTGCCCTAGATGGCCACTTTCCTGTGCCTAGTGCGGAGATCGTGGACGAGGTCCACGATGTCCGCACTAGCCCAGGAATGTACCCGCCTCTTGCGGTCCCGGGCAAGCTTCCGGGAGCCGCCAGCCTGGTCCCGGGAAGAGGGGGTGGGCTGGGGGACATCGGGTGGGTGGCTCTGTGCCGTGCCAGGTGCAGGGTCTGCTGGCTGGGTGCTAGCAGGCTTGCACCTGGCACGGGCACCGTAGCCAGCCCGTGCCCCTTTAAGGGGTCCGGGGCCGGGAGGGGGGCATAGAGTTTCCCTGGTGTTGGCCAGAGTGGCCACCAGGGAAACCTGGGGAGGGCTAGCCTCCCACTCGTTCGAATTAAGGGGCTACACAGCCCTTAATTCGAACTAGTAAGTTCGAACTAGGCTTAAGCCTCGTAAAATGAGGTTTTCCTAGTTCGAACTAAGCGCTCCGCTAGTTCGATTCAAATTCGAACTAGCGGAGCGCTAGTGTAGCGGCTATGAATGTTAGTTCGAACTAACGTCCGTTAGTTCGAACTAACATTGTAGTGTAGACATACCCTTCCATCCTTAGCCAAAGAGGAACAAGCCAGTTAGCCCAGGGAAATAAAAGAAAGGGAGAGCGGTGACGGAAAACCCTGTGTCTGTCATTTTTTCAAATGATCTATCTTGCCTAAAAGCCTGTCAGGGATTGGGCTCTGTTGCAGGAGGTGCTGGCGAAACACTCCGTGGATTTGGGTGCTACAATTCCTGAGTGTCGTCCGCCTTCCTGCCCCCTCCCCCCACCGAAGCGCTTTGGAAGGCTCACAAAGGACAGAGACCTGCCTTTTGAAAATCCGACTCCCCACCGGTGTCTCAAGACAGGCGGCTCTCTCTCGCCAAAAACGGAGGCAGCAGCGTGGGGTGACAGGCAGCCAGGTCGCAAGGGGAGGTGCTTTTTAGACCAGTTCCCTCCTGGCACTCCGCACTGCTGCCTCTGTATCAGAGGCAGCAGCGCAAGCTGGCAGCAGCCCTTGCCTGGGGGCTGGGTCTGAGCTTCTGGACCTGGTGCAAACTGGAACTGAGCCGGGCTGCCTGCCTGCCTGGCTCCTAACACACTGTAAATGCAGAGCCGCAGAGGGGGTAGGTCCCGCACCCAGCGCGAGCCAGGACTGAGACAGCTGGCCCCTGGGGACTATCGAAAAGTCAAGTAACCGATAAGAAATCATGAGGTTAATTGACTACTCAGTGAATATCTAACGTCCCTAATCCCTTTTCATAGTTCCCCTCTGGACTCTCTCTCCTAAAGCATGGCCCTGAGATCTGGACACAGTGCTCCAGCTGAGGCCTCCTCCGTGCCAAATAGCTAGGAGAGTGACCTCCCATGTCTGCCGTACGTCTCCTACCACGCCCCAGGGCTATGCCCTCTTACTGAAGGGCTTTGTGTCTGAGATCGCTTCTCTCCTAGGCTACGTCTACACAACGAGTTTTTTTGGCAACAAATATGCTAACGAGGGACTCTATGACACGCGATGTCATTTGCATATTTTCTGCCGATCCGTTTTTGTGCTCGGGGTTTGTGCGCAAAACCAAGCCGTGTGGATGTTTACTTTTTGTGCAAAAAACCCCCTATTCCCACAAGATCCCTATGCCTGCAAAAAGGCCGACCGATCTTGTGCAAAAAGGGGCTTTTGCCTAAAAAGAAAACATCCACATGGCTTGTTTTTGCGTGTTCTTGCGAAAAAACTTGTGGCGCGTCTACACTCTACGTGTGTTCTTGCAGAAGTAAATTTGCAGTAAAGCATCAGAGAACAGGGCTCCTTGCACAGGAGTTATTCCTCTCCCGACGATGACTAAGCCCCCTTTGTGCAAGAGCTGTTGTGCAAGAAGGCAGCGTGGACGGGCACCAGGGGCTTCTTGAGCAAGACACTTTTATGGCTAAAATGACCATCAGAGCTTTCTTGCACAAGAGAGCGTTCACACTGCCATGGACGCTCTTGTGCAAAAGCCTATGGCAGGGTGGAGGCACTCTTGCATGAGACCTTTTGCGCAACAACTCCGGCGTGAAACAGCTCTCGTGCAAGAAGCCTGCAGTGTAGGGCAGGGAGCAGCCTATGAGGGAGGGGGAGGGACCCCTAGTAATGGCTCAAACTTCCCAGGGGGGTGGCCAGAGGCAGGACATTTGCCTGGCAGGGTGGGGGGGGGCGGTGACCTCACAGGGGCTTTGGGCAGCCCTCAGCATATAAGGCAAAGGGCAGGTGGGGAGGTGATGACCTCACAGAGGGACCCACATCTCAGGCTGATAAAAGCGGGGGGCGGGCCCAGGGGACTTTGGAGACCCCCGGTTGCTTTAGCTCTGGTGCGTCTCCTCCTCACGGTTCGTTCGCGTTCTGTGAGTTCCACATCCCGACACCTTTGTGACGAAGGTAAGAGCCCCCAGGGGTTGGATCCCGCCCGGGGCCGGCTGGGTTCCAGGCAGGCCCAGCCCTCGGTCAAGGGCCAGAAGGTGATTCCTCACCTGGGCTGCGTCCTTAGCGCCACTGGGGCTTTCTCCTGGTTGGTTTCCCTTTTCCTCCATCCCCCCACATTTCTGCTCTGTTCTTGCCTCCTCTGTGACCTTCCCTTGCTGCCTCCCCCAGCTTGGGACCCAACAGACTAGCTGAAGGACGGGGGGTGGTTTGCAGGAGCCGTGGGGTGGGGGATGCAGCCCCCATTGTGGGGACTGGGGAGGTGGGGCTGGAACAAGTCTATGCCGGTGTCTTTGGGGAGAACGCTCCACCCCCCACACCTTAGATTCTCCCCTGATTGGCCAAGAAGGGGCTGTTGATGGGCAGGAGACTCGTGGAATGAGGAGTAACGGTAGTTTGAACTAGGAAGCCTAGTTCGAACTACCTAGTTCGTGCCCCGTGTAGCCGCGCTGCACGGGGTTCGAACGAGCGGGGTTTTAAAAATGGCGGCTCCCCGCTTATGCAAATGAAGCCCAGGAAATTCAAATCCCGGGCTTCATTTGCAAGTGCGGTATGCCTACATTACCCTCCTAGTTCGAACTAGCGGGGTAGTGTAGACATACCCTCAGGTCCTTGCAGTGCCTGTGCAAGACCGAACCGATAAGCAAGGGGCCATTTGGGGGCTGGGGGCAGTCGCTCTGGGGAGCTGGAACCCCTGGATTTCGTTCATCAGGCTGCGCCCCAAGCTCCCCTTTGCTCCCCTCATTTGCAGCATGGCCAAACGTTTTCGGCTGTGGTTCAAGAAAGCCCTGAAGATGGCCCCAGGGCCGGTGGGGAGCAGCTCCTCCGTCCCCGCGGGCGGGGAAGCTGGATCCCACCAGCTCGGGGCGACTCGCCCACCGGCCAGGCCCCCCCGGACCTGGCTCCAGAGGCGGCTGGGCAGGCGGGACCCAGCCCAGCGGGGGAGCCGGGTAGGGTGGCTCCGGGGCCTCCTCTGTGGAGAGAAACACCTGCCCCGGGAGCCCAGCCCCCATTACCACCAGGGGGCATCGCCCTGCCCGGCCCCCGGGGACCTGCCAGTCTCCGGGAGCCCCCAGCCCGTCGCTCCCCGCACCAGCCCCTGCAGCTGTGGGTCCAGGTCCGTCAGCAGCAGCGCCTGGGCCTCCAGCTGCAGCCGGGCCACCTCCCGCAGCCGCTCAGACCCAGGTGAGGGGCCGTGAACACGCTGGGCCCAGGGGCTCACCCAGTACCCAGGGGGGGCAGCCCCAGTGTCTGCCCCGCAGCCAGGGCAATGGATGGGCCGGGGGCTGCTGCTTGGCTCTCTTCTTCCTGGTGGGGGCTCTGCTGAGGGAGTTGGCAGATGTGAGGGTGGAAGGGGGATGGGTCCCTGCGAGGGGCGTGTGGGGCCCAACCTGCCCTGGGTCCCTGACATGGGGGCGCGTGACCCCTGCTGGCCGCTGGAGTCACCCTGGTCCCTTCCCTCCCGCACAGAGCCCCCCTGCGCCTCGGCGGAGCTCTGCCAGGAGCGGATGGACTCCCGGGTGGAGGAAGGGGCCATCTACGACATCGAAGAGCAGCTCCACACCCGGGACACGGTAGGAACCTTCTCCACACGGGGGGGACCCGAGATTGTCCGGCCCCTTCCCAGCACGTCCCCCCCCCTCCGGGAGGGGCTTGTCCCTGGGGATCCCCCTGGGGCCCCTTCTCCTGCATGACCTGGACCCCCCAAGCTGGGGGCTCTTGTCATGCACCAGCTGGGCCCCCACAAGCCTGAGGCAGCAGTTGGGGGGGGAGTGTGGGTGCTTGGACAACCGGCAGCTCCCACCTCCACTCCTGGGAGGCCTGAGCCCTGCAGCTGTCCGTGGGGGGCAGGCAGGCCCCAGGCTCACAGACTCTCTCTGGGGTGCAGAGCCCAGCCGCCCTGCAGCGGTTCCTCTTGGCCATCCCCCTCGCCTGCCTCGCCGCTCTCCAAAGGGGCGAGGACACCCTGGCGCCGCGCTGCTGCAAGGACACCATGATGGCCAGGATCGTTGTAAGCGAGTCGCGGCAGCCGGGAGGAGGGAAGGGGATACGAGGGGTGGACAGGGGTCTGCCTGGGCCATGGCGGCGGGTGGGGGTGCTGGAAACGGGATGGGTGGAGCCAGGAGGGCTGGAGGTGGACATGGGGAGGGTGGGTGGGGATGCTGGAGGAGGGAGGGACACAGAAATGGGGCAGGTCTGGGGTGCCGGACAGGAAGGGGGATTCGGGACAGGGAGGGGTCTCCCCGGGCCATGGGGGGCTGGAAGGGAGCCGAGCGGGCTGCTGGGGATGCGCCTGGGGAGCAGGGATGAGGAGGTTCAGAGGCTGGTCACCAGGGCAGGGAGGGGCAGGAGACGGCCTGGGGACAAGGACTGAGCTGGTCCCGGTTTGGGAGGGGGGTGCTGGGAGGGGCCCTGTGCCGGGCAGGGGGGCTACAGGGCAGCGGGAGGCAGTGGGGTTGGATCCTGCTGGGTGGGGGCGCTGGCCGTGTGAGCGTCTCTTGGGGGCCCAGCCTCACACGCCCCTTTGTCTCCTTGGGTCTCTCACAGGAGATCATGGAGGACTCGCCCCCCCCGCTGGTCTTGGCCGACTGCCTCAACGCCGCCTGCAGCCTCAGGTACCGACCCCCCCCCCCCCCGCCGACTCCCCCCAAAGCAGATCCCCTGGCCAGGGAGTGGGAAAGTCTCTGTCTCCTGCTGCTCAATTAACAGCCTCTGCCCCTCTCTCCTGCCAGCACCTTGCAGCCTCCCCTGCGGGCCCAGCTCCTGAGCCCCCTGCTGATGGCGGCCGTGGGACAGACAGTGTCTGGGGACTGGCAGCAGGAGCCCATCCACACACAGGTACGTCCCTCCGGGCCCTGCTCCCGGGCTGGGCTGGAGCTCCAGAGAGGAGGGGGGGGCAGAGGGAGGGAAGAAGCTGCAGGTTTGGATCCTTCCCTCCAGGGTTCCCGTTGCTCTCCCGGGGGGCCCGTCCCTTCCATGCCCAGCCTGGGCTCCTCCCTGCTCTGCGAGGCGGCTCAGACCCTGCTCAAGGCTGCACCCCGGAGCCAGCGGGTGGCCTGGATCCCCCAACCCCCCTCTGACCCAGAGCTCCCCCTTGTCTTGCAGCAGTTCATCCGGGCCCTTCCCTACGACCTCCAGGCCCTACTGGCGAGCCTCCTCGCCGAGTCCCCAGACACCGCCCGGCTGCAGCTCATAATGGAGGTGAGCCCCGTGGGGGGGGACGGGGCCATTGTCCCTGCTTCCTCGGGGGGGGGGGCCGAGAGAGGAGCAGTGTCAGTGGCTGGGGGGGGCACAGTCTGAGAGGAGCCCCAGGCTCTGCCCAGAACCGGCACCTCCCTACGGGTCCTGACCTGCCTCTTTCCCCCCCAGCACCTGAGCCCGTGGCTGGAGTCCCGCCTGCCCCAGGAGCGAGCCAGGGCCCTTGGCAGCACCACGGCCCTGCTGGGAGTCGCCACCACCCTCCCGGGGTTTGACGTAAGTGACCTCGGAGCCGGGGGGTCTGGGGCTGCAGGGCGCGGGGCTGGGAGCGTCCCCGGGAGGCAGAGGCAGGGCCGGGAATGGGCCGGGAATGGGCCGCGTTCTCCTTTCCCCGGGGAGGGGCGACCCTGGGCCCTTCAGGGGGGCTCTTGAGGGACTGGGCCTGGGGACTGGGGAGTGGCCGTCAGTGGATCCCCTTGTTCCACCCCCGGAGTGACCCTTCAGTCGGGGCCATTGCTCAGGGTTGTCTCCTCGCAAGGCCGGCCCCGCCCCGCCCCGGGAGGTGTCTCTGTCCGTCCCCCGAGCTCAGACCCGCCTCGGCGGCCGTTTGCATGGGACGTGCAGCCCCAGGATGCTGAGGGACCCCCCCTCTTCTCTCCCCTCAGAACTCCGCCGACTGGCCGAGGATGGGTCACCACGTGGCCCAGCTGGGCCTTTTTATTTCGGACCCATCCGAAGACGTCAGCCGGCTGGCCCGGGAGGGGGTGCACAGCCTGTATCAACTCCTCCTGCACCACAGGGGTAAGGAACCCAGCCGGGACCTGGGCCCCAGGGACACCCTGAGGGTGCCGGCGGCGGGGGGAGGGGACCCAGCCCCTTTCCCCCAGACTGGCCCAAGGGGGGATGCGTCCCTCTGTGTTCCCCTTCTGCCCCCTGTGCCCCTCCATTTGCCCAGGGATGCCTGCAGGGACCCGTGGGAGGGGAAGGGCTCAGACCTGCCAGCAGAATGACCCTGTTGTGTCTCTTGCAGGCCTCACCATCCACCAGGCAGAGGACCTGTGGTGCAGACACTACTACAAAGAAAGATGGGTCCTGGCTCACAGCAACAGCGTGAGGGTGGGAGAGGTAAGGACGCGCTGCCAGGGCAGGGCAGGGCTCGGGGGTGGGGCTGGCTGGGGCCCTCGTGGGGGTAGGAGGGTCTTGGGGGCAGGAGGAAGCTGTGACCTGGGGCAGGGGTTGGGGTGCCGGGTGAGGAGAGCGTCTGGGTGCAGGGTCTGGAAGGGAGTTTGGGGGAGGAGGAAGCTGTTTTAGCCCCAGGAGTTGGGGCCGGGCTCTGGGCCGTCAGCTGAAACCTCCTGTGCTCTTGATTCCAGATCTTTGGGCAGCTCTTTACACCAGAGCAGGAGAATTGCTTTTTGGACAAGGCTCTGCTCGCTGCCCGCTCCCCCCTGCGGCGCCCCAGCCAGGCCGGGCTGGTCCTGGCCCACGCCCTGCATGGGCAGGCCCATCAGCTCCTGGAATACATGGTGAGCAGCCGGAGCAGATCAGGAGAGTGGGGCAGGGCCAGGGTCTCCTTCCCATCCCCTCAGGGAGTCCCCCGCCCCTTTCCTCAGGCTGCCCCCACCCCACGTCCCTGCTGGCAGAATCCCTCCTGCCCCTGCGAGCGTCCCTGGGGGTGGGGGAGGCTCTGAACACAGAAACTGTCCTAGGAGGCGGGAGGGGGCCGAGGTGTCAGGAGCTCTGGGGGGTCAGGAGCTCACCCTGCAGGCCTGAGGGGGGGTGACCAGAGAGCAGGGGGGAGGAGGGTGGAAATGCTGGGGGGCCAGTTCCCCTGAGTCCCCAGGGATGAATGTGACGGATTCTGCTTCCCTTGCAGCAGGAAGACACCCAGTGAGAGCAGCAAGAGCTGAGGAGCCAGCAGCTGCGTCCCCTCCCCCCAACCCTCCCAATTGTATTGAATTGTATTTACATTCTCATTAAACAATGTTTCAAAAAACATTTGGATCAGGCTTGGTCAATAATTTGTAATGGGGGGGCCATTTTGGCAACTGATCAAGGGCCACATTTCTACCGAGGGGTTTGGGG
Source organism: Pelodiscus sinensis (assembly GCF_052426305.1). NCBI lineage: Eukaryota > Metazoa > Chordata > Testudines > Trionychidae > Pelodiscus > Pelodiscus sinensis. The sequence goes on along the minus strand of NC_143069.1, from coordinate 23,122,644 downwards.
TCTGGGACGGGGTGGTTGGGTGCAGAAAGGAGCTTAGGGGTGGAGCCTGGGTGCAGGGGGGGGGGTATGATCTGGGGCGGTGGATAGGGGTGCAGGGTCCAGGAGGGGGAATGGGCGCAGGAGAGGAGTCTGGCCTGGGGGAGGGGCCATGAGGGGTGCAGGGTCAGGGAGGGAGCTGTGACCTGGGTGAAGAGGGAGCAGAGGGTTTGGGGGAGGGGGTGCGGGTGCCAGAGAGGAGTCTGGCCTGGGGGAGGGGTGTCGGGGGGTGCAGGGTCAGGGAGGGAGCTGTGACCTGGGTGAAGGGGGAGCAGAGGTTTTGGGGGAGGGGGTGCGGGTGCCAGAGAGGAGTCTGGCCTGGGGGAGGGGTGTCGGGGGTGCAGGGTCAGGGAGGGAGCTGTGACCTGGGTGAAGGGGGAGCAGAGGGTTTGGGGAAGGGGGTGCGGGTGCCAGAGAGGAGTCTGGCCTGGGCGAGGGGTGTCGGGGGGTGCAGGGTCAGGGAGGGAGCTGTGACCTGGGGGAAAGGGGGACGCAAGTTCAGGTGGTCGCCTGGGACAGGCAGTCGGGGAGGAGACATGGGCGCCAGGGGCAGGCTCTGGCTGGGGAGGCGCCTACCTAGGCAGCTGCGTATGGGGGAGCCCGACTGTCACCTGAGGGGACGGGGGAGCTCAATTTTCAACTGTGGGGAATGGAGGAAATACTGTGGAGTGGAGGGAGCGACATGCGGGGGCTGAATTGTTCCCGGAGGGGAGATCTCCCTGGCTTGGGGGGGGGGGGGGTGCGTTTCCAGCAAAGCCCTCACATAAGAGGGGGACAGACGGGGGGTAGGGAGAGGACGGGGATGGGCAGGGCGGGTAGAAATGGGGAGGGGCAGGAGAAGGGAAGGGGGAGGAGATGGAGGAGAACAGGGGATAGGAGTGGGGGCGGGGATGAGGAGCAGGAGAGAGGCAGGGCAGTGGTGGTGATGGCTGAGCTATGAGAACAGCTTGCAGGGAACTGAGGGTATGTCTACACTACAATGTTAGTTCGAACTAACGGACGTTAGTTCGAACTAACTTTCATAGGTGCTACACTAGCGCTCCGCTAGTTCGAATTTAAATCGAACTAGCGGAGCGCTTAGTTCAAACTAGGAAAACCTCATTTTACGAGGATTAAGCCTAGTTCGAACTTACTAGTTCGAATTAAGGGGTGTGTAGCCCCTTAATTCGAACTAGTGAGAGGCTTAGCCCTCCCCAGCTTGCCCTGGTGGCCACTCTGGCCAACACCAGGGAAACTCTATTGCCCCCCTCCCGGCCCCGGACCCCATAAAGGGGCACGAGCTGGCTACGGTGCCCGTGCCAGATGCAAGCCTGCCAGCACCCAGCCAGCAGACCCTGCACCTGGCACGGCACAGAGCCAGCCACCCGATGTCCCCCAGCCCACCCCCTATTCCCGGGACCAGGCTGGCGGCTCCCGGGAGCTTGCCCTGGACCGCAAGAGGCGGGCACCTTCCTGGGCTAGTGCGGACATCGTGGACCTCGTCCACGATCTCCGCACTAGGCACAGGAAAGTGGCCGTCTAGGGCAGGAGAGCTGCCAGCCTGGCCACCCAGGAGCAGGTGTGCATGAAAATCAAGGGGGTCCACTGAGACACCCGACCCTGAGCCCTGAGCTTACAATGGCCATACTGGGTCAGACCAAAGGTCCATCTAGCCCAGTAGCCTGTCTGCCGACAGCGGCCAACCCTAGGGACCCTGGAGGGGATGGACCGAAGACAGTGACTCTTGGGCCATTTGTCTCGTGCCATCCCTCTCCAGCCTTCCACAAACTTTAGGCAGGGACACCACTCCTACCCCCTGGCTAAGACTACTCCATGGACCCAACCTCCATGACTTGATCTCACTTCCCTTTCAACTCTGTTCTAGTTCTAGCCTTCACAGCCTCCTGCAGCAAGGAGTTACACATGTTAACTATTTGCTTTGTGAAGAACAACTTTCTCTTACTAGTTTGAAGCCTGCTACCCATTCCTTTCCTTTGGTCTCCTCTAGTCCTTCTTTATGGCAACTCATGAAGAACTTTTCTCAATGCACCCTCTCCACCCAACCCCTGCTTTTAGAGACCTCTAGCCTGTCCCCGCTCCATCTCCTCTTTTCTAAGCTGAACAGTCCCAGTCTCTGTAGCCTCTCTTCATCTGGGACCTGTTCCCAACCCCTGATCATGTTAGTTGCCCTCCCCTCTCCCAGCCTTTCTCTTCCCCTCTCCCACCTCCTTTTCCCAGTCTCCCCCAGTTTTGTTCAATAAAGACAGAGTCAATGTTGGAAGAAACGTTATCTTTATTTTGTACATCAGGAAGGGGGGCTAGGGAAGGGTAAGTGGAAGGAGGTGAGGGAGGAATGGGGTACGAGCCCCCGATGGGGAGGACTGGGCTGGCTCTGCGGGCTTCTGGGGGTGGAAGCTCTCCTGCAGCCCCCCAATTGCCCCCTCTCCCCAGATGGCAGCCTGCGGCAAGTGCGGCCAGGCTGATGGCCGAGTGGTGTGATGTGCCCAGTGTGGGCACTCCGGGCACTCCAAGCCAGGACTGCTTTGCAAGCGGGGAACCCCTGAGAACTGTCTGTCTGGGGTGGGGGTCGGGTCCCTTTAACCGCAGCCCTCGGCTAGCCTGAGACTGCATCTCCATGCTCTAAGTCCTCCTCTGATGCCCTGCCGGCACTGCTTCCGGCCATCCTTAAGCCCTGTTCAGGATCCACTCAATGTGGACATGCTAGTTCGAATTAGCAAAACGCTAATTCGAACTAGTTTTTAGTTCTAGATGCGTTAGTTCGAACTAACTCTGTAATGTAGACATACCCTTAGCTCTCCCCCAGCTGTACACGCGATACTAGACTGACTCTGGTCTCTCTGTGGCTCCCCGGCTGGGCTCTCGCTCCCACTTCTCCCCTCAGGGTGCTTGCCGGCTCCCCTGCTCTCTCTGAACACGTCCCTGGGGCCATTGTTACCATGAGGTGTCTGGTCCCTGGAGTCCCCTGTGACCCGCTTTATCTTCTGCAAGGGCGGGCGGGAGGCTGCCAGCCAAGTGTTCACCCCCGGGCCATTCACCTACCACCTCACCCGTCGCGTCTCCGGCCCAGGGGACGCTGGGAATTTCTCCTGCTGGTACCAGCACAGGAGTGACAATAAGGAGCTGCTGAATTCCAACCTGAGCCTCTCCAGGACGCTGCGTGTGACCGGTGAGGCCCTGAGGCCCAGACCTGCCCCACCCAGAGCAGCCGGACCCCACTGCTGGGACAGGAACCAGGGGCTGTGCTGAGCAGAGGGGGCTCCAGGGCAGCTGGCATATGTGGGCAGCAGCCTCCATCACACCCCTCCTGCAGGGCAGGGACTCCCTACCCCACATCACTGTGTCTAGGGGAGCTGGCTGGGCCGGCACAGGCCAGAACAGCCCCAGGTTCTGTGAGAGACTTGGGTGATAGGCTGGGTGTGGGCTGGAATTAGGGGAGGTGTCTGGGGGGCTGGTTGGTATTAGAGGTAGGATCTGGGGGCTGGGATGATGGCTGGGATTAGGGATTAGGTGCCGGGGGCTGGGATTAGGGGAGGGATCTGGCTGGGATTAGGGGCTTTTGTTATCGCTGAGGTCACTGCCCGGCTGGCAGGGAGCAGGGTGGGGTGGAGTTAAGGGATGGGACCGGGGCCATGTGCCAGTGTCGCAGCCCTGGCCCTTCCTCCCTGTACTGTGAACGTTCCCTGCTGCTGCAGGTGCTCAGGAGGGAGACGCTGCCGCCAGCCCAGGTACCTGCACCGAGCGCTAGGGCTGTTCTCGGCCCCCGAGCTCCCTGAGGGTCTGCCCTGGCCGGGGGCAGGAGGAGACTAATCCCCTCGGCACAGATGCGATCAGAGAGGCTACGCAAGCTGCCCCTCTTCCTCCCAGCACAAGCCTCACAGCTGCTATTGGCCAGGAATCTCAGCCAATGGGAGCTGCAGAGGCGGTGCCTCCGGGCGCGGGCAGTGCACGGTGTAGAGCTGTCTGACCCCCCCTGCGAGGAGGTGGACGTGCCGGCCGTTTCCAGGAGCCGTGCAAAGCCTGGGTGGCCAGGAGCCTGCCTCAGCCCCACTGCACGGCTGACCAGGAGCCATCTGAAATAAGCGCTGCCTGGGTGGAGCCTAACTCCCACCCCAAACCACAATCCCCAGCCTCCTGTTGGATCCTCCTCCCACAGTTCACTCCCTCCGAGTCTGCACCCAAACTCCCATCGCTGCCCGGAGCCCCCTCTCAGAGCCTGCAACCCACAGCCTCTCCCGCGCCCCACTCCCCAGCCCTCCATTCCTGCACCGTAACCCCAGCCTCAGGCCAGCGAACGTGAGTGAGGGTGGGGGAGCGCAAGCAGCAGAGGGAGGGGGGAGTGGATTGAGTGGGGGCGTGGCCTCCGAGAACAGGGGCAGGGGTAGGTGCGGGGAAGGGGGCGGGGCAATGGTAGTGGCCTCTAATGCCCACACCCCTCCCTTCGGCATCGCTTATGTCTCACGTCCGCCCTCTCCTGAGCCCACAGCCGGTGCCAAGGCCTCGTGCCCAGGGCGGGGTCGCCCCTGTGAGCTGCCAGCCACACTGGGGAGAGGCGAGAGGGTCTGGGCTGCTGTGTCCGTTGCTGGCTCCTGTCAGGCCTTTGCACCAAGTCCTGGTGCAGCCTGAGCAAACCTGGGTCCTTGGGGGGAGACCAAAGTTGTTGAACAAAAAAAAAAAGGGGGGGGACTCTGAGGACTTGTTAAGCCAAAAAAAGTTAAAATAAAACAGCATTAAAACAGCATGTCCTCTTTAAGTGCAGGGATAGGAACAGGGGAGCGTTGAGCACTAAGACCGCATTGCTTCCCCTGGGTCTTTTGGCTGGCAGTCATTTTGTGCTGGCAGCCTTGGGGAACCAGGTAAGCATGGGGGCTGGGGTCGGGGGTTTTGGGAGCTGGGAGGGGGGAGGCCGGGTGCTGTAGGGTTGCCAGGTGCCCGGCATTTTCGCCTCCTGGCCGGGGAAAAATGCAGAAATTACCGGACATTTTAGGTGTCTGGTATTCTCTGAAGCAAAATGCAGGACTATGTAGCACTTTAAAGACTAACAAGATGGTTTATTAGATGATGAGCTTTCCTGGGCCAGACCCACTTCCTCAGATCAAATAGTGGAAGAAAGTAGTCACAACCATATATACCAAAGGATACAATTTAAAAAAAAAGAACAAATATGAAAAGGACAAATCACATTGCAGAACATTTTTGATCTGAGGAAGTGGGTCTGGCCCACGAAAGCTCATCATCTAATAAACCATCTTGTTAGTCTTTAAAGTGCTACATTGTCCTGCATTTTTATTGCAGAACAGGAGGGGGATGCAGGGGGGCGGGGAGGAAGAAAGGTAAGTGTCTGTGAATTGATGATATTAGAGGTAGGGAGAGTGAGTTAATGGTATTAGAGGTGATAATTGGGGAAACTATCCTGGTAATGGGTGAGATAGTTCAAATGTTTGTTAAGTCCTTGTTGGAAAGTGTCGAATTTTAACATGAATGACAGTTCAGAGGATTCCCTTTCAAGTGCAGATGTAAAAGGTCTTTGTAGCAGAATGCAGGTGGCTAAGTCATTGAGAGAGTGTCCTTTCTGGTTAAAATGGCAAGAAACTGTTTTCTCTTTGTGATCTTGTCTGATATCTGTTTTGTGGGCATTAATCCTTTGGCGAAGTGTCTGAGATGTTTGTCCAATGTACATAGCAGACGGACACTTTCGGCACATGATAGCATAGATTATATTTCTGGATGCGCAGGAATATGTGTTCTTGATCTTATAACTCACTTGGTTAGGTCCAATAATGGTATCAGCAGAATGAATATGTGGACAAAGCTGGCAACGGGGTTTGTTGCAAGGGAAGGTACCAGGGTTGGTATTAGTGTGGTATGTCCTGTGGTGGTTGGTAAGAATCATCTTGAGGTTAGGTGGTTGTCTATAGGAGACTATGGGACTATCTCCCAGAGCCTCTTTGAGTATGGTATCCTGTTCCAATATAGGCTGTAGTTTATTGATAATGTGTTGGACAGGTTTAAGTTGGGGGTTGTAGGTGATGACAAGTGGTGTTCTATTGTTGGTTTTCTTGGGTCTGTCTTGAAGTAGATGGTTTCTAGGTATTCGTCTGGCTCTTTCAATTTGCTTTTTTATTTCTCTGGGTGGGTAGTTGAGGTTTATAAATGCTTGGTAGAGATCCTGAAGCTTCTGGTCTCTGTCAGTGGGATTAGAGCAGATGCGGCTGTATCGAAGGGCTTGGCTATAGACGATGGATCGTGTAGTGTGTTCTGGATGGGAGCTGGAAGCATGTAGGTAACTGTATGAGTCGGTGGGTTTTCTGTAGAGAGTGGTGTCTAATTTTCCATTGTTGATTTGTACGGTGGTGTCCAGGAAGTGGATCTCTCGTGTAGAATGGTCCAGGCTGAGGTTGATGGGGGGTGTAGGTTGTTGAAATCTCTGTGGAATATCTCCAGCGTTTCTTGGCCATGCGTCCAGATCATAAAGATGTCATCGATGTACCGTAGGTAGAGGAGGGGTGAAAGGGGACAGGAGTTGAGGAAACGTTGTTCTAGGTCAGCCATAAAGATGTTAGCATACTGTGGGGCCATGCGTGTACCCATGGCTGTGCCGCTGATCTGGAGGTATAAGTTGTTCTCAAACTGGAAATAATTGTGGGTGAGAACAAAGTTACATAGGTCTGCTATCAGGTTGGCAGTAGTGTCCTCTGGGATAGTGTTTCTAATTGCTTGTAATCCGTCTTCATGTGGGATGTTGGTATATAGAGCTTCTACATCCATGGTGGCAAGGATGGTATTATTGGGGAGGTTATCGATGTTTTGTAGTTTCCTTAGGAAGTCAGTAGTGTCTCGGAGATAGCTGGGGGTATTGGTTACGAAGGGTTTGAGAAGAGTGTCTACATAGCTGGATAGACCAGTAGTGAGCGTGCCAATACCAGAGATGATGGGACGTCTGGGGTGCCCAGGTTTATGGATCTTGGGAAGTAGATAGAACAATCCCCCCACATCCCCCTTCTGTTCTGAAATGTGATTTGTCCTTTTCATATGTGTTCATTTTTTTAAATTGTATCCTTTGGTATATATGGCTGTGACTATTTTCTTCCACTATTTGATCTGAGGAAGTGGGTCTGGCCCACGAAAGCTCATCATCTAATAAACCATCTTGTTAGTCTTTAAAGTGCTACATAGTCCTGTATTTTGTTTCAGCTACACCAGACTAACACGGCTACATTTCTATCACTATACTTCATAGGATAGTATCAGAGGGGTAGCCGTGTTAGTCTGAATCTGCAAAAGCGACGAGGAGTCCTGTGGCACCTTATAGACTAACTGAAGTGTAGGAGCATAAGCTTTCGTGGGCAAAGACCCACTTCGTCAGATGCATCTGACGAAGTGGGTCTTTGCCCACGAAAGCTTATGCTCCTACACTTCAGTTAGTCTATAAGGTGCCACAGGACTCCTCGTCGCTTCATAGGATAGTGACCCACATCAGGTGTGTGGGTTACAGCTGCAGGCCTGCTCCCAGCATGCGGATCTGCTCTCTGGGCGGCGTCTATAACTCTGTGGCTGCAGCCCTGCTCCCAGGACTGGATCTGCTCTCTGCCCATAGGCGTGCGCAGCACATTTCATTAGGGTGTGCACCCAAAGAATGTTTTTAAATGTACTCTTTGACCCCCATTAGCCACGCCCCCTGACCCCCATTACCAAGCCTCTGGAGGTAACACTTTCAGGGCAATATGGATACATGACCAGAAATAAAAGGTGTCATGTGACCCTCCCCAAGGACTTTTCCCACCATCCACTTACCAATAGGGATTAGTTTGGCCCTCACCAAACCCCCCCGTGCAACGATCCTGCAATTGCATTAACCCAACGTGTGAGACATTAACTCGGGAGGTGGGGAGGCTGGGGGAAGTGTTCCCTCTAAGAGTTTCCTCCCATGAGCACAATACATTTTGTGTTGTGCACCAGTACTGAGTTTGTGGCTTGTTTGGATGTGTCAGTGTGGCACCCAAGTTATTCATAAATATCTTATGAACCACTTACCTGTCCCCTCTGCTGCCCTGTCTCCTTCCCTTCCTCCATCAGCTCCCCTGGTGCTTGCTGCCCCCCAATCCCTCACCCACCTCTGCTGTCCTGACTCCTGCCCTTCTCACTGCCCTCGGCCTTCCCGAGACCTGCCCCCTCCAGCAGCCTTTCTCTCCCCCTCTGTGCCCACTCCTCCAGTAGTCCCACTCTGACCATGTGAGCTACCCCTCTTCATCCCCTTTCCTAACACCTCCCTCTACACACCTGTCATGCCTCTCTCCTCTGGTGCTGGTCCCTCCCCTGCAGGTGTCTGCCCTTCTGCTTCACCCCCGGACTCCCCTGGCACCTGCACCTTCCCTTACCCTTGCACCCTCTTGGTGCCTCCCCCTTCCCTCACTGCCCCTACCCACTTTGCCCACTCCCTCACCACCCTCTGCCCCCGTTCCCCTCATGCCCCTGTGCCTTTACACGTGCCTTGCTCCATCTCCGCCTTCCTCATGCCCACCCCTTCTTTCAAGCTTTCTCCCAGCACCTCCTTTTCTCCCCTCTAGCCCCCAAAGCCCTTCCCCTCTCTGGAAAGGTTGAAACCATAGACAAAAGGTCCTAGAAAGTCTCCAGGAATGCTAGAGATGCAGGAAGCGAGTTGACAGGAGGCCAGGAAAGAAAATGGAAACAGAATTTGGGGGTCTGAATTCGCTGCAGAAATCCTGCCTTTGCTGGGCCAGCCCCGAGGCACGGGGTTGCCCCTGGATTGTAAGCAAGCTGCTCCCTTCTCCCCGATGCTCCCCGTTCCCTGAGTATCAGTCCTGCCCCCTCAGCCTGCACAAATCTTCATCCTTTAGGACCAAATAGGAAGGGGAGGGGGCGAGGGATTATTTTCTTTATTACCACCCCCCTAGCGGAAGGAGCTGTTCTCCGTGTCTGTGTTTACAAACCAAGGAACGTGTTTCTCCCAGGTTTGGGTTTTTTTTTTCTGTTTCTTGACAAGATTGATTGAAATGTTGGGCTGGCTAGAGGAGTCCCCAAGTCTAGCGCCCTCTCCTGAAGCAGGATGAAGTCAACCAAGACGTACGGGTTTGTCTAACTCTGTCTAATTCTTTCTTCCCACCCATGCTTCCCCAGAAGGGATCAGAGAGGCTGGACACAGAGGATCTCCCTCCCCTTTTCTTCACCATCAGTAATATCCTTTGGCTGTGAGTTCCACAGGTTGATTATACACTTCAAACATACGGCCGTTTTAACTAGAGCTGGAAGGAAGTTTTCAGAGGGGATGTTTTTCCATTGGAAAATGCTGATTTTAGTGACCTTTTGTTTGGAAGGAGAAAACTCCACCATTTCAGAACATTAAAATGTAGTTTTCCATTCCTGAAATGACTCTTTGTTTGGTCTCTTTAAAGTTTATCTTCCGTAATCCACCGTAATACATTTAAAAATAGTTAAAATCTAAACAAAACGTGAATTTATTTGCAGAACTGTGTGTGATCAGGAAAAAAAGTCAAAATCCTGGAATTGCTAGTCCCACTTCAACCCTACTTTTAGCTACCTTGGTGCCAGGGATGTAAAATCTCATTTAATTAGCTAACCAGTTAAACAATACGTTGAACCAGTTAACCGATTAAATGGGACACGTAGGGCGAGTGGTCCCCCTGCGTGTTAAAGATGGGCTTGGAGCAGCCCCCACACCTACCCCCGTGGCACACTGCTGTGACTGCTGAGCAACCCTACCCATGGCGTGCCAGAGTGCCCTGTGCCTATGGCTGGTGGAGGGCTGCTCCAGCCCCCTCTGGCTAACCATAACCGGCTTACTGGTTAACCGTTCACTTCCGAACTTGGTGTCCCCACTGCTAACATTAGGAGAAGCCGTTGGCTGCCTGCCCCGCCCTGCCCCATTCCTTCTTTGACATTCCCCTGCTCCCATGGGGGTCACGCTGCCCCCCTTTGGGAGCTGATGCTGAAAAGTGCTGGGAAAGCTCGGGGCGATTATCTGCCTGACCCCGGTGAATAGGAGCTGGCAAAGGCCCTGAAGTGTGACAGACCCTGGAGCTGTGACCGGCCCTTTCACCCAGCAGGATGTGCCGAATGCCCCAGAGGACCAAGGGATGGTGGGCGTGGCACTTCAAGCACACCTTGATTTTCTTCTGTCAGGGCTGGGGCATCGGACCGTCCAGGCTGGGTTCCTGTGATTTCCCGCGCGTGCTGGGCGGATGGTTTCCTGTCCAGTGCAGATCGCTGCTGGTGCGGGACCTTTGCATATAAACGCTGGGTAAGTCCTGGTGGGTTTTTAATGGGCACTGCCATGTCGTTTGGTAACTCAGGGTTCTTGGGTGGGGCACAGGCCAGAGCCCCTCGGTTCAGAGCTGCTAAGAGCAGAGTTATTTGCACTTACGTCCCAGCCAGACTCCCTCGTATCCCCTAAGGCAGGACTGGGGATCCCTTTTTGGGTTGGGGGCCACAGAGCCACAGGGAAATCAGTCGGGAACAGTGTAGGAGATAGGTGGCAGGAGTGGAGCTTAGTGGCAAAGGGGGTGCAGGGTTGGGGAGCCCACGGGGGCCAAGGGAAATAGAGGGCACCATGTCCACAGGGACAGGGGTGCCATTTCCCTAGAGCCTCCGGGGGGAGGGGGGGAGAGGCCAAGCTGGGAAGGGCAGGGAGCGTGGCTATAGTCTAGGAGCCAGGGCCCACCAAAGATGAATCCGCCCCGGCCCTGGTACATCTCTGCAGCGCTGCCGGCTGGTTCCTTCACCTCTTGGTCCCCACCCCGAACAGCCCCTCTCCCTGGCGGTTGGTTCCCCCCCAGCCAGCCCCGCTCCTCCAGCCCCCTCCCAGCCAGCCCCGCTTCCCGGCGGCCGGTTCCCCCCCCATCTCCTCTAGCCAGCCCCACTCTCCCCAACCTCCCCATCTGAGATTAATTGTGTCCGGTATTTTTTTTAAACCATCTGGTAACCCTAACAGGTGGGGGTGAAAAGTGCATGGAAATGACCGCTGCTGGTGCGGGACCTTTGCATGGAAACGCTGGGTAAGTCCTGGTGGGTTTTTAATGGGCAGTGTCATGTGGTTTGGTAACTCAGGGTATATCTACACTACAATGTTAGTTCGAACTAACATTCATAGCCGCTACACTAGCGCTCCGCTAGTTCGAATTTGAATTTTACGAGGATTAAGCCTAGTTCGAACTAGCTAGTTCGAATTAAGGGCTGTGTAGTCCTCCCCATGTTTCCCTGGTGGCCACTCTGGCCAACACCAGGGAAACTCTATGCCCCCCTCCCGGCCCCGGACCCCTTAAAGGGTCACGGGCTGGCTACGGTGCCCGTGCCAGGTGCAAGCCTACTAGCACCCAGCCAGCAGACCCTGCACCTGGCACGGCACAGAGCCACCCACCCGATGTCTCCCAGCCCACCCCCTCTTCCCGGGACCAGGCTGGCGGCTCCCGGGAGCTTGCCCTGGACCGCAAGAGGCGGGCACCTTCCTGGTCCACGATCTCCGCACTAGGCACAGGAAAGTGGCCGTCTAGGGCAGGAGAGCTGCCAGCCTGGCCACCCAGGAGCAGGTGTGTATGAAAATCAAGGGGGTCCACTGAGACCCCCGACCCTCAGCCCTGAGCTTACAATGGCCGTCCTGGGTCAGACCAAAGGTCCATCTAGCCCAGTAGCCTGTCTGCCGACAGCGGCCAACCCTAGGGACCCTGGACGGGATGGACCGAAGACAGTGACTCTTGGGCCATTTGTCTCGTGCCATCCCTCTCCAGCCTTGCACAAACTTTGGGCAGGGACACCACTCCTACCCCCTGGCTAAGACTACTCTATGGACCCAATCTCCATGGCTTGATCTCACTTCTCTTTAAACTCTGTTCTAGTTGTAGCCTTCACAGCCTCCTGCAGCAAGGAGTTCCACAGGTTAACTCTTTACTCTCTCTCTCTCTCTCTCTCTCTCTCTCTCTCTCTCTCTCTTTTTGGGGGGGGGGGGGGGAGAACAACTTTCTCTTACTAGTTTGAAGCCTGCTACCCATTCCTTTCCTTTGGTCTCCTCTAGTCCTTCTTTATGGGAACTCATGAAGAACTTTTCTCAATGCACCCTAAGGGTAAGTGGAAGGAGGTGAGGGAGGAATGGGGTACGAGCCCCCGATGGGGAGGACTGGGCTGGCTCTGCGGGCTTCTGGGGGTGGAAGCTCTCCTGCAGCCCCCCAATTGCCCCCTCTCTCCAGATGGCAGCCTGCGGCAAGTGCAGCCGGGCTGATGGCCGAGTGCTGTGATGTGCCCAGTGTGGGCACTCCGGGCACTCCAAGCCAGGACTGCTTTGCAAGCGGGGCACCCCTGAGAACTGTCTGTCCGGGGTGGGGGCCGGGACCCTTTAAGCGCAGCCCTCGGCTAGCCTGAGACAGCATCTCCACGCTCTAAGTCCTCCTCTGATGCCCTGCCGGCACTGCTTCCGGCCATCCTTAAGCTGTGTTCAGAGTCCACTCAATGTGGACTTGCTAGTTCGAATTAGCAAAATGCTAATTCGAACTAGTTTTTAGTTCTAGATGCGTTAGTTCGAATTAGCTTAGTTCAAATTAACTAATTCGAACTAAGTTAGTTCGAACTAGCGCTGTAGTGTAGACGTACCCTCAGGGTGCCCCTGTATAAAACTATGGGACACCAACATCTTGAATACTGTGTACAGATGTGGTCTCTTCACCTCAAAAAAGATATTTTGGCCTTGGAAAGGGTTCAGAAAAGGGCAACTAACATGATTAGGGGTTTGGAACGGGTCCCATACGAGGAGAGGTTAAAGCGATGGGACTTTTCAGTTTAGAAAAGAGGAGACTGAGGGGGGATATGATAGAGGTCTATAAAATCATGAGTGGTGTGGAGAGGGTGAATCAAGAAAAGTGATTTTTTAGTTCCCATAATAGAAGAACTAGAGGACACCAAATGAAGTTAATGGGTAGCAGGTTTAAAACTAATAAAAGAAAGTTCTTCTTCACACAGCGTGTAGTCAACCTGTGGAACTCCTTGCCAGAGGAGACTGTGAAGGCTAGAACTATAACAGGGTTTAAAGAGAAGCTAGATAATTTCACGGAGGTTAGGTCCATAAAAGGCCATTAGCCAGGAGATAGAAATAGTGTCCCTGGCCTCTGTTTGTGGAAGGCTGGAGAAGGATGGCAGGAGACAAATCGCTTGATCATTGTCTTTGGTCAACCCTCTTTGGGGCACCTGGTGCTGGCCACTGTCAGCAGACAGGCTACCCAGTACTGCCGTTCTTATGTTAGGGTTCTTGGTTGGGGCACAGGGCAGAGCCCATCGGTTCAGAGCTGCTAAGAGCAGAGTTATTTGCACTTACATCCCAGCCAGACTCCCTCGTATCCCCTAACGCAGGGCTGGGGGGATCCTTTTTTGGGTCGGGGGCCACAGAGAAATCAGTCGGGCCTTGTAGTAGTTGGGCGGCAGGAGTGGAGCTTAGTGCCTACGGGGCAAGGGAAACAGAGAGGGCACCATGTCCACAGGGCCGGGGTGCCATTTTCCCTAGGGCCTCCGGGAGGGCGGGGAGGACGAGTGTGTCTATGGTCTAGGAGCCAGGGCCCACCAAAGATGAATCCGACCCAGGCTCTGGTTCATCTCTGCAGCGCTGCCGGCCGGTTCCCCCACCTCTTGGTCCCCACCCCAACTAGACCCGCTTCCCGACGGCTGGTTGCCCCCTGGCCAGCCCCGCTCCCTCCAGCCCCCTCCCAGCCAGCCCCGCTTCCCGACGGCCGATTCCCCCCCCACCCCATCTCTTCCAGCCAGTCCCGCCCCCCCCCGGCCCCTGCTGTTCGGTTTTTTTTTTAAACCATCTGGTAACCCTAGCAGGTGGGGGTGAAAAGTGCATGGAAATGCCCGCACAGGCGCGTCTGGGAATGAGATGCTGCTCTAACATCTCTGCCTCTGTTCACTTCCAGCCCCTGCCTCGTGGCGCTGGCCCCCCCGTGGCCTGGGAGGGCTCCCCAGATGCACCATGGCCTGGCATAGCAAGCTGCAGAAGCACGTCCTGAGTCTGTACAGGCAGTTCCTGCGCGCCGGCCGGGAGAAGCCGGGATTCCTGCCTCGCATCCAGGCCGAGTTCCGGAAGAACGCCAGCATCCCCCGGGCCGACGTGATGCACATCGAGTATCTGCTCCGCCGTGGCCAGAGGCAGCTGGCGCAGCTCCGAGACGCGAACACCAAACAGATGGGCACCTTTGTCCAAGCCAAACCCGAGGAGCAGTGACCCCTGCTGGTTGGCGCAGGCGTCTGTCTTGTACTGGGACGGTTGGGGGGTGAATTCACAGATCAGCCTTCCTGGTTCTCACATCCTTGTGCACCCCTCGTGTCCGACCACAGGGAAGGAAACGTCCCGTCGGTGCCTGGCTTGGCATTCGCTGGGCTAAACGAAGCCGGGTTTAGGTGTCTTTATAGGCAGCCACTATAGGGTGAATTTAAGAAGCTGGTCTCGCTCATCCAGGCTTTTGAACAGTTCAGGTGTGGATGGGTGATCTGGAGGAGATGCTCTTGTTTCCAGGACCTGGTACACAATTCATTCTACCCCTGCTGGCTCCTCTCTTCCATCCTTAGCCAAAGACGAACAAGCCAGTTAGCCCAGGGAAATAAAAGAAAGGGAGAGCGGTGGCGGAAAACCCCGTGTCTGTCATTTTCTCCAATGATCCCTCAGTTGTCCGAAGGATGGGTAGGGGGCCCGGGCCCTCCCTCTCCACCGGGCCCCGACCCCGGGCCCTATCAGTGGTGGGCGGTTCCTACCACTGGCTCAGCAGGGAGTTCTCCCCGAAACGTGCCAAGCTCGCCAGGGCTTTTCCTGCCCCAGGTTGCTTCCTACCCCAGCCCTTTGGCCGACGGAGATCCCGCCTGGCGCTGGGCTGGCGGTGGCACTGACGTTGGCAGGCCCGAGGTCTGGGGCAGCAGCGACAGGGGATCAACAGCGGGCGCTGCGGTCGAGCTCGGCCCGGGGACTGTAGCGGCAGAGGCAGTTGGCCCCTCCGCCCCGAGGCCAGCCACAACTGAGCTGTCTCCCTGGCTTTTGTACCTGGCCCGCAGTTGGAGCATGCCCAGCACTGCTGTGGGGGCGGGGCCTGCTCAGCCCAGCACTCCAGTTTGCTCCTCCCTTGGCCAGTGCGGGGCTGGACCAAGGCATGTGCGGATGTGCACCACCAGTAACACAGGCTGCCTCCTCTGGGGGCTCTGCTGATCAGCTGAGTGGCACCTGAATTTCACCCGAGCGGCTGCCCATGCACACAGCTTGCAGAGCACACTGGCCCCTGACTGGCCACTGGCCGAGTGTGTGTTTGTGTATGTTGGTGTGTCCCTGTACGTATGTGTACACTGTGTTTGTATTTTTGTGTGTCCTTGCATGTGTGTGTGCGTGCCTGTGTGTGCACAGTGTGTGTGTGCATGTCTGTGTGTGCACTGTGTGTGCACTGTGTGTGTGTGCATGTCTGTGTGTGCAGTGTGTGTGTGTGCATGTCTGTGTGTGCACTGTGTGTACACTGTGTGTGTGTGCATGTCTGTGTGTGCACTGTGTGTGTGTGCACTGTGTGTGTGTGCGTGTCTGTGTGTGCATTGTGTGTGTGTGCATGTCTGTGTGCACTGTGTGTGTGTGCGTGTCTGTGTGTGCATTGTGTGTGTGTGCATGTCTGTGTGCACTGTGTGTGTGTGCGTGTCTGTGTGTGCGCGTGACCATGTGAGTGAACATCTCTGAATCTTTCCGTGTCTCTGCAGGGGTGTTTATGTTTGTGTCCCTGCGTGTGTGCTCCACCTGTGGGAGTAGTTAGAGAGGGGGGGTGTTTGGAGACAGGGTGGGGGGCAGGTGGTGGAACCTCCATCCCTAGAGGTTTTTAAGTCTCTGCTTGACAAAGCCCTGGCTGGGTTCATTTAGTTGGGGTTGGTCCTGCGTTGGGCAGGGGCTGGACTCGATGACTCCTGAGGTCTCTTCCAGCCCTAGGGTTCTAGGATTCTGTGATAGGAGGTGTAATGGGGATGGGTAGGTAGATGAGGTGCATGGGGACAGACAGACAGGCAGGCAGAGGGTGCACAGGGACAGACAGATCACTAGATAGATATCGGCAGTGTGTGGGCGCCCAGTCGGCCCCAGGGGATCAGCGAGACGAGGTGGCTGGGTCGTGACTCTCACTGGACAGCACCGGCGGGCGGGCGGGCGAGGCAGACGAGGTTTCGCGCTGACACAGAGCTCTTCGGCAGGCTGGGAAATGGACTCCCAGCCCCACAGGTAAACCCAGGGCGATGCAGACGGGTTACCCCAGCGTTAGCCCAGATTGCCAGGAACCAGCCGAGGGGACGTGGCCTGTTAACAGTCACAGGGCCAAAGCCATGACGCCAGCATCGCCAGATGCCAGAACTCCTGCGGCCTTCCTACGCCCCTGGGTTTATGGCTTATTCCTGCAACCGGCAGCCTAGGGGCCCTGCCTTTGTCCTGCCGGCCTTCTGGGCCACTTCTTCCACAGAGCCCTTGCAAGCTGGGTTAGCTCTGGCCACACAGCCTGCTGCCCCTGCGGTTAGCCGTGCGGCTGGGCCCTTTCCCAGCCTGGCTCTCTCCCTGCACAAGCTGGTCCAATACGAGATCCCCGGCCCTGTCCCTGAGAGGTGCAATGGCTGGGCTGGCTCCGCGGCGCGGGTAGGGCTGCCAGTGTCTGGCACTGAACCGGACAGTCCGGTAGCTGGACTTTGTGTCTGGGAAACAAATAGAGAAAATACTGGCTGCATAAAGTGAGAGGGGAGGAAGAGATGTTTTCTGGGTTCCCACTGTGTGTGTGTGGGGGGGGGGGGGGCAGGGCTGAGGTTTCCATGCCCACAAGCAGGACAACAGAGATTTCTCCCTGCCTGCTCCTCTTGGGAATGTCGGGAGAGATTTCTCTGGGGGCCGAGGTACCGGGAATTCCCCAGCTCCCCTGAGTGCGGCAGCTCCCCACAACCGTGGCCCCGACCCCACTTACCGTCCACGTTCTTCTGGGCGCTGGGTGCTGCAGGGAACGTCTGACCCCCCGGCTCAGCTCCTGCTCAGGGCGGGAGGACTCCAGCCGGGTGCAGCTCCCCCTGGCCTGCGGCTGGACAGGACACAGCAGGGAGCGGTGACCCCGTCTCCCATCGCAGCCTGGCCCTGGGAGCTGGGCCCGATGTGGGAGGGGGCAGGGGCAGCCCCTCACCAGCCATGGAGAGAAGCCGGGGGGAGGGAAAATTGACCATGAGCCCCGAACACCCTGTTCCACCCGGGTCTGGCAGAGGGAGGGTCCGTCCGTGGGGCACAGACTGACAGTTAGTCAGGGATGTGGGTTAGGAGGTGGAAATGGGGCTCTACTGTGGGGCACAGACATGGGACAGGTACTGGAACGATGGGCTCTCTAGGGCACAGACTGGCAGAGGCTGGCAGAGGGGGGCTCTGTCTGTGGGGACAGACTGGCAGGTAGTTAAGGAAATGGGGGAGGGGATGATGGGGGGCTCTGTGGGGCACAGACTGGCAGTTAGTCTGGTCCATGGGGAGGCTGATGACTGATGACAGGAGACTAGCTGGTCTGTGGGGGTGTCTGGGGGGGGAAGTTTCTAGGATGCGGGAGATGGGGGTGGGGTTTGGGCAGGGGGGCACAGGCAGTGGTGGGCTGTGTGTGCACTGATGATACAGGATGCAGTTAACAGGTAGAAAATCTTCACACCTGGCAGCTGGACCAGCTGATGAGGTCTGTGGTGCTGCCTTTGAGCATCCCCTCCGGGAGCAGGTGGGGCTGTTGGATTCACTAGTCCGATGAGGCACTCGAGGGACAGGGCCAGCTGGGCCCCAAGCTCCCTAGGGGGGGCTGTGCTGAACTGGGATGGAAGGGAGGAGACAGGGCCCCATCAGTGTCCTGCTCCCAGCTCCCAACCCCCCTGGGCCAGGCGCCTCCCTCCCCACGTCCCTCTGCTGGAGCCACCGGGGAGCGGAGTTAACGAGACCCCCAGCTCCTGGGGAGAAGGGCGGGGGCAGGGCCCCCCATGGGGACTTGCACCCCCAGCTGGTTTTGCAGGGTTTGGACTGGACAGAACCAGCCCCTTCTCTGAGGCCTCACCATGCTCCCTGCAGCCCTCTTCTTCCCCCAGCCTCAGTCACTTGCCCCAGGCTGGGGTAGGGGTTTGGGGAGAAGGCCCTGTGCTTGGAGTGTAGGAGGGGCTCTGGTCCTAGCCCAGGGTGGGACAATGGGGTCCAGGAAGCTCTTCAAGTTGCAGGCTCTGGCACTGAGTTTGGGTGCAGGGAGACTCGTATCTGCAGCAAGAGGCTGGTCTCAGGGCTGGGACGGGGGTTCAGAAAGCAGGCTCCGGCTGGGCTGTTGAACTGCAATGGCTTCTGGTGCTTCAGCAGTGAGGTTAGGGCGGCTTCCTTCGGCCCGGGCCCTGCACCGCTCCGGACAGCCACTAGCATGATGCCATTCGGTGCCCCTCCTCTACACGCACTGAGCCCACAGCTGCTACTGGCCACCGTTCCCCGTTACTGGTCAGTGGGGGCTGCCGGAGCGGTGTCTGCAGCAAGGACAGTGTCTGGAGACCCCCCCAGCAGTGACTTTCTCTGGGGTGGCAGGGACATGCCAGCCCTTCCAGGAGCAGCAGTTACCGTGGGGTGTGTCTACACTTGCTTCCTCTTTCAGGAGAGAAATGCAAATGTAGACATGCAGAATTGGAAATGAAGCCAGTATTTAAATATCCCGTGCTTCATTTGCATATGTGCACAAGCTCTGATGGCCATTTTAACTATAGGGCTTTCTTGCACAAGAAATGCATGTTGCCTGTTTACACTGGCCTCTTGAGCAAGAACAGTTGTGCAAAAACATGCTGCCTGTCTACACTGGCCGGGTGTTCTTGCACAAGTACCCTGATGTTCTACTGTATGAAATCAGGGCTTCTTGTGCAAGAACTATGATGGTCCCGCTCAGGAATAAGCCCTTTTGCACAACTGTTCTTGTGCAAGAGGCCAGTGTAGACAGGCAACATGAATTTCTTGCGCAAGAAAGCCCGATGGTTAAAAGAGCCGTCAGAGCTTTCTTGCGCAAGAGAGCGTCTACGCTGGCATGGATGCTTTTGGGCAAAAGCACATCTCTTCCACAAATGCACAGGCCAGTGTAGACACTCTCTTGTACAACTACTTTAACGCAAGAACTCTTGCGCTAAAGAGTTTTTCCGCAAGATTATGCCAGTGAAGATGTAGCCCCGCAGTAGTTTAAGACTTGGGGCATTTGGAAAAGGAGGGGGAGCTACATGTGTGCGGGGTGTATTGTTGCCCTCTGCTGGATGGACTGTAAATGATCAATGTATGTATCATATGCCCTATAGTGCTAACAGTTAATGGGGATTCTCCTCTAGCTCACGCCTGGCATTTTCTAAAGTAATATATACCTGTGTGTGTTTGGGAGAGAGAGAGAGAGCAAGTGCTTGGGGTTCCCTCATGTCTCCTCCCTATCCTGATCTGCTTGGCTTCAGCACAGGAAAGAAGAAGTAGTGCAAGCTGAGTGTGTTTGACATCAGGTGGAAGCAGGGCAATGGAGGGATAGTGGGGCCAAGTAGCAAGAGCACTTGGCTTCTTTTCCTGCAGACTGAGGGGGTGGGGAATGGGTTGGGCTGTATAAATCAGATGCCGCTCCATGCCTCAGTTTCCCCCTTCATACAATGCTGATGACACCGAGAATGTTTGTAAAGTGCCTTGTTGTTAGCCTATGGGGCAGAGGGGGAAACTCGGTCTCAGAAGCAGACTGGGGGGAGGTAGAACCCCACCTAGGCAGCGCTGGTTCCACTACATCACACTGCCAGACCGGTCTGAGTGGGTCCCTCTCTTGGCTGCTCCTCCCCCCAGGAGGAGTGTGTTACTCTCCATCGGCTGCAGGAACCAGTGCGACGCCTGTCCTCGGATGGTGTATTGGGATAATGTACTGACAGCTCTTCTCTGCCACCCGCCCCCCTTCTCCTGCCGCTGCAACATCAAATTAACCCTCCTGGTCTGCCCCCGTCCTCCCTCCGGTACCAGGAGACCCCACACATGATGGGAGAGGCTGCAAACTGGGGAGCAGGGCTGAGGGCAGCAAACCAGCCCCCAGAGCCCTGCAGGGCCTGGCCATGGGTGTGGGGAAGCGGGAACTGACGTGAGGAGCATTTAGAGGTTGGGGGGGGGCAGTTGTGGGGAAGGGGGACAACGGAGCCACGAGCAGGACAGGGGGTGAAGTCCTGGGAGAAATCAGGCTCCATGCTCAGCTGTGAGTTTGAGTCCCCATAGACAGAAGCGCCCCAGGGCAGTGGTGGATTCTCCGCGTGTCGATGGGTCTAGTGCAGGCCAGAGGCCTTGCTGGGATGAGCTAGGGCAAAATCCAGGGCCGGGACCGGACAGGAACCCATGAGAGGCAGCGGGGCGGGTGGGAGGCTCTAACTCTTGCTCCTGGCCAGGAAGTTCAGTGCTGGGTGACACCAAGGCCACGTCTGCACGGCAGGCATTTTGCACAAGAACAAGTGTTCCTGAGCAGCAGCTTGTGGCGCGTCTACACTGTACGTGTGTTCTTGCACAAGTAAATTTGCAGTAAAGCATCAGAGAACAGGACTTCTTGCACAGGAGTTATTCCTCTCCCCACGATGACTAAGCCCCCTTTGTGCAAGAAGGCAGCGTGGACGGGCACCAGGGGCTTCTTCAGCAAGACACTTTTCTGGCTAAAATGGCCAGCAGAGCTTTCTTGCGCAAGAGAGCGTTCACACTGCCATGGACGCTCTTGTGCAAAAGCCCATGGCAGGGTGGAGGCGCTCTTGCACGAGACCTTTGGCGCAAGAACTCCGGCGTGAAACAGTTCTCGTGCAAGAAGCCTGCAGTGTAGGGCAGGGAGCAGCCTATGGGGCTACTGGAGCTGCTGGCTGCAGGGTGCCCAGTGAGGGAGGGGAGGGACCCATAGGAATGGCTCAAACTTCCCAGGGGGGTGGCCAGAGGCAGGACATTTGCCTGGCAGGGGTGAGGTGGGGGGGCAGTGACCTCACAGGGGCTTTGGGCAGCCCTCAGCATATAAGGCAAAGGGCAGGTGGGGAGGTGATGACCTCACAGAGGGACCCACATCTCAGGCTGATAAAAGCGGGGGGCGGGCCCAGGGGACTTTGGAGACCCCCGGTTGCTTTAGCTCTGGTGCGTCTCCTCCTCACGGTTCGTTCGCGTTCTGTGAGTTCCACATCCCGACACCTTTGTGACGAAGGTAAGAGCCCCCAGGGGTTGGATCCCGCCCGGGGCCGGCTGGGTTCCAGGCAGGCCCAGCCCTCGGTCAAGGGCCAGAAGGTGATTCCTCACCTGGGCTGCGTCCTTAGCGCCACTGGGGCTTTCTCCTGGTTGGTTTCCCTTTTCCTCCATCCCCCCACATTTCTGCTCTGTTCTTGCCTCCTCTGTGACCTTCCCTTCCTGCCCCCCCCCAGCTTGTGACCCAACAGACTAGCTGCAGGACGGGGGGTGGTTTGCAGGAGCCATGGGGCGGGGGATGCAGCCCCCATTGTGGGGACCTGGGCTGGAACAGGTCTATGCCGGTGTCTTTGGGGAGAACGCTCCACCCCCAACACCTTAGACTCTCCCCTGATTGGCTGAGCAGGGGCTGTTGATGGGCAGGAGACTCAGGGTACGTCTACACTACCCCACTAGTTCGAACTAGCGGGGTAATGTAGGCATACCGCACTTGCAAATGAAGCCCGGGCTTTAAATTTCCCGGGCTTCATTTGCATAAGCGGGGAGCCGCCATTTTTAAAACCCCGCTGGTTCGAACCCCGTGCAGCGCGGCGACACGGGGCTCGAACTAGGTAGTTCGAACTAGGCTTCCTAGTTCAAACTACCATTACTCCTCATTCCACGAGTGTAGACATACCCTCAGGTCCTTGCAGTGCCTGTGCAAGACCGAGCCGATAAGCAAGGGGCCATTTGGGGGCTGGGGGCAGTCGCTCTGGGGAGCTGGAACCCCTGGATTTCGCTCTGCAGGCTGTGCCCCAAGCTCCCCTTTGCTCCCCTCATTTGCAGCATGGCCAAACGCATCAGGCTGTGGTTCAAGAAAGCCCTGAAGATGGCCCCAGGGCCGGTGGGGAGCAGCTCCTCCGTCCCCGCGGGCGGGGAAGCTGAATCCCACCAGCTCGGGGCGACTCGCCCACCGGCCAGGCCCCCCCGGACCTGGCTCCAGAGGCGGCTGGGCAGGCGGGACCCAGCCCAGCGGGGGAGCCGGGTAGGGTGGCTCCGGGGCCTCCTCTGTGGAGAGAAACACCTGCCCCGGGAGCCCAGCCCCCATTATCACCAGGGGGCATCGCCCTGCCCGGCCCCCGGGGACCTGCCAGTCTCCGGGAGCCCCCAGCCCGTCGCTCCCCGCACCAGCCCCTGCAGCTGTGGGTCCAGGTCCGTCAGCAGCAGCGCCTGGGCCTCCAGCTGCAGCCGGGCCACCTCCTGCAGCCGCTCAGACCCAGGTGAGGGGCCGTGAAGACGCTGGGCCCAGGGGCTCACCCAGTACCCGGGGGGGGCAGCCCCAGTGTCTGCCCCGCAGCCAGGGCAATGGATGGGGGGGGGGCTGCTTGGCTCTCTTGTTCCTGGCGGGGGCTCTGCTGAGGGCGTTGGCAGATGTGAGGGTGGAAGGGGGATGGGTCCCTGCGAGGGGCGTGTGGGGCCCAACCTGCCCTGGGTCCCTGACATGGGGGCGCGTGACCCCTGCTGGCCGCTGGAGTCACCCTGGTCCCTTCCCTCCCGCACAGAGCCCCCCTGCGCCTCGGCGGAGCTCTGCCAGGAGCGGATGGACTCCCGGGTGGAGGAAGGGGCCATCTATGACATCGAAGAGCAGCTCCACACCCGGGACACGGTAGGAACCTTCTCCACACGGGGGGGACCCGAGATTGTCCGGCCCCTTCCCAGCACGTTCCCCCCCCCTCCGGGAGGGGCTTGTCCCTGGGGATCCCCCTGGGGCCCCTTCTCCTGCATGACCTGGGCCCCCCAAGCTGGGGGCTCTTGTCATGCACCAGCTGGGCCCCCACAAGCCTGAGGCAGCAGTTGGGGGGGGGAGTGTGGGTGCTTGGACAACCGGCAGCTCCCACCTCCACTCCTGGGAGACCTGAGCCCTGCAGCTGTCCGTGGGGGGCAGGCAGGCCCCAGGCTCACAGACTCTCTCTGGGGTGCAGAGCCCAGCCGCCCTGCAGCGGTTCCTTCTGGCCGTCACCCCCGCCTGCCTCGCCGCCCTCCAAAGGGGCGAGGACACCCTGGCGCCGCGCTGCTGCAAGGACACCATGGTGGCCAGGATCGTTGTAAGCGTGTCGCGGCGGCCGGGAGGTGGGGAGGGGATACGTGGGGTGGACGCGGGTCTGCCTGGGCCATGGCGGCGGGTGGGGGTGCTGGAAACGGGATGGGTGGGGCCAGGAGGGCTGGAGGTGGACATGGGGAGGGTGGGTGGGGATGCTGGAGGAGGGAGGGACACAGAAATGGGGCAGGTCTGGGGTGCCGGACAGGAAGGGGGATTCGGGACAGGGAGGGGTCTCCCCGGGCCATGGGGGGCTGGAAGGGAGCCGAGCGGGCTGCTGGGGATGCGCCTGGGGAGCAGGGATGAGGAGGTTCAGAGGCTGGTCACCAGGGCAGGGAGGGGCAGGAGACGGCCTGGGGACAAGGATTGAGCTGGTCCCGGTTTGGGAGGGGGGTGCTGGGAGGGGCCCTGTGCCGGGCAGGGGGGCTACAGGGCAGCGGGAGGCAGTGGGGTTGGATCCTGCTGGGTGGGGGCGCTGGCCGTGTGAGCGTCTCTTGGGGGCCCCAGCCTCACACGCCCCTTTGTCTCCTTGGGTCTCCCAGGAGATCATGGAGGACTCGCCCCCCCCGCTGGTCTTGGCCGACTGCCTCAACGCCGCCTGCAGCCTCAGGTACCGACCCCCCCGCCGACTCCCCCCAGAGCAGATCCCCTGGCCAGGGAGTGGGAAAGTCTCTGTCTCCTGCTGCTGAATTAACAGCCTCTGCCCCTCTCTCCTGCCAGCACCTTGCAGCCTCCCCTGCGGGCCCAGCTCCTGAGCCCCTGCTGACGGCGGCCGTGGGACAGACTGTCTGGGGACTGGCAGCAGGAGCCCATCCACACACAGGTACGTCCCTCCGGGCCCTGCTCCCGGGCTGGGCTGGAGCTCCAGAGAGGAGGGGGGGGGGCAGAGGGAGGGAAGAAGCTGCAGGTTTGGATCCTTCCCTCCAGGGTTCCCGTTGCTCTCCCGGGGGGCCCGTCCCTTCCATGCCCAGCCTGGGCTCCTCCCTGCTCTGCGAGGCGGCTCAGACCCTGCTCTAGGCTGGACCCCGGAGCCAGCGGGTGGCCTGGATCCCCCAACCCCCCTCTGACCCAGGGCTCCCCCTTGTCTTGCAGCAGTTCATCCGGGCCCTTCCCTTCGACCTCCAGGCCCTACTGGCGAGCCTCCTCGCCGAGTCCCCAGACACCGCCCGGCTGCAGCTCATAATGGAGGTGAGCCCCGTGGGGGGGACGGGGCCATTGTCCCTGCTTCCTCGGGGGGGGGCCGAGAGAGGAGCAGTGTCAGTGGCTGGGGGGGGCACAGTCTGAGAGGAGCCCCAGGCTCTGCCCAGAACCGGCACCTCCCTACGGGTCCTGACCTGTCTCTTTCCCCCCCAGCACCTGAGCCCGTGGCTGGAGTCCCGCCTGCCCCAGGAGCGAGCCAGGGCCCTTGGCAGCACCACGGCCCTGCTGGGAGTCGCCACCACCCTCCCGGGGTTTGACGTAAGTGACCTCGGAGCCGGGGGGTCTGGGGCTGCAGGGCGCGGGGCTGGGAGCGTCCCCGGGAGGCAGAGGCAGGGCCGGGAATGGGCCGGGAATGGGCCGCGTTCTCCTTTCCCCGGGGAGGGGCGACCCTGGGCCCTTCAGGGGGGCTCTTGAGGGACTGGGCCTGGGGACTGGGGAGTGTCCGTCAGTGGATCCCCTTGTTCCACCCCCGGAGTGACCCTTCAGTCGGGGCCATTGCTCAGGGTTGTCTCCTCGCAAGGCCGGCCCCGCCCCGCCCCGGGAGGTGTCTCTGTCCGTCCCCCGAGCTCAGACCCGCCTCGGCGGCCGTTTGCATGGGACGTGCAGCCCCAGGATGCTGAGGGACCCCCCCTCTTCTCTCCCCTCAGAACTCCGCCGACTGGCCGAGGATGGGTCACCACGTGGCCCAGCTGGGCCTTTTTATTTCGGACCCATCCGAAGACGTCAGCCGGCTGGCCCGGGAGGGGGTGCACAGCCTGTATCAACTCCTCCTGCACCACAGGGGTAAGGAACCCAGCCGGGACCTGGGCCCCAGGGACACCCTGAGGGTGCCGGCGGCGGGGGGAGGGGACCCAGCCCTTTTCCCCCAGACTGGCCCAAGGGGGGATGCGTCCCTCTGTGTTCCCCTTCTGCCCCCTGTGCCCCTCCATTTGCCCAGGGATGCCTGCAGGGACCCGTGGGAGGGGAAGGGCTCAGACCTGCCAGCAGAATGACCCTGTTGTGTCTCTTGCAGGCCTCAACATCCACCAGGCAGAGGACCTGTGGTGCAGACACTACTACAAAGAAAGATGGGTCCTGGATCACAGCAACAGCGTGAGGGTGGGAGAGGTAAGGACGCGCTGCCAGGGCAGGGCAGGGCTCGGGGGTGGGGCTGGCTGGGGCCCTCGTGGGGGTAGGAGGGTCTTGGGGGCAGGAGGAAGCTGTGACCTGGGGCAGGGGTTGGGGTGCCGGGTGAGGAGAGCGTCTGGGTGCAGGGTCTGGAAGGGAGTTTGGGGGAGGAGGAAGCTGTTTTAGCCCCAGGAGTTGGGGCCGGGCTCTGGGCCGTCAGCTGAAACCTCCTGTGCTCTTGATTCCAGGTCTTTGGGCAGCTCTTTACACCAGAGCAGGAGAATTGCTTTTTGGACAAGGCTCTGCTCGCTGCCCGCTCCCCCCTGCGGCGCCCCAGCCAGGCCGGGCTGGTCCTGGCCCACGCCCTGCATGGGCAGGCCCATCAGCTCCTGGAATACATGGTGAGCAGCCGGAGCAGATCAGGAGAGTGGGGCAGGGCCAGGGTCTCCTTCCCATCCCCTCAGGGAGTCCCCCGCCCCTTTCCTCAGGCTGCCCCCACCCCACGTCCCTGCTGGCAGAATCCCTCCTGCCCCTGCGAGCGTCCCTGGGGGTGGGGGAGGCTCTGAACACAGAAACTGTCCTAGGAGGCGGGAGGGGGCCGAGGTGTCAGGAGCTCTGGGGGGGGGGGGGTCAGGAGCTCACCCTGCGGGCCTGACGGGGGGTGACCAGAGAGCAGGGGGGAGGAGGGTGGAAATGCTGGGGGGCCAGTTCCCCTGAGTCCCCAGGGATGAATGTGACGGATTCTGCTTCCCTTGCAGCAGGAAGACACCCAGTGAGAGCAGCAAGAGCTGAGGAGCCAGCAGCTGCGTCCCCCTCCCCCCAACCCTCCCAATTGTATTGAATTGTATTTACATTCTCATTAAACAATGTTTCAAAAAACATTTGGATCAGGCTTGGTCAATAATTTGTAATGGGGGGGGGCCATTTTGGCAACTGATCAAGGGCCACATTTCTACCGAGTGGTTTGGGCTCTGGGACGGGGTGGTTGGGTGCAGAAGGGAGCTTAGGGGAGGAGCCTGCGTGCAGGGAGGGGGGGTATGATCTGGGGCGGTAGATAGGGGTGCAGGGTCCAGGAGTGGGTATGGGCGCAGGAGAGGACTCTGGCCTGGGGGAGGGGCTCTAGAGGGGTGCAGGGTCAGGGAGGGAGCTGTGACCTGGGTGAAGGGGGAGCAGAAGGTTTGGGGGAGGGGGTGCGGGTGCCAGAGAGGAGTCTGGCCTGGGGGAGGGGTGTCGGGGGGGTGCAGGGTCAGGGAGGGAGCTGTGACCTGGGTGAAGGGGGAGCAGAAGGTTTGGGGGAGGGGGTGTGGGTGCCAGAGAGGAGTCTGGCCTGGGGGAGGGGCTCTAGAGGGGTGCAGGGTCAGGGAGGGAGCTGTGACCTGGGTGAAGGGGGAGCAGAAGGTTTGGGGGAGGGGGTGCGGGTGCCAGAGAGGAGTCTGGCCTGGGGGAGGGGTGTCGGGGGGGTGCAGGGTCAGGGAGGGAGCTGTGACCTGGGTGAAGGGGGAGCAGAGGGTTTGGGGGAGGGGGTGCGGGTGCCAGAGAGGAGTCTGGCCTGGGGGAGGGGTGTCGGGGGGTGCAGGGTCAGGGAGGGAGCTGTGATCTGAGGGAATGGGGGACGCAGGTTCAGGTGGTCGCCTGGGACAGGCAGTCGGGGAGGGGACGTGGGCGCCAGGGGCAGGCTCTGGCTGCGGAGGTGCCTACCTAGGCAGCTGCGTATGGGGGAGCCCGACTGTCACCTGAGGGGATGGGGGAGCTCAATTTTCAACTGCGGGGAATGGAGGAAATACTGTGGAGTGGAGGGAGCGAGATGGGGGGCTGAATTGTTCCCGGAGGGGAGATCTCCCTGGCTTGGGGGGGGGGGCGTTTCCAGCAAAGCCCTCACATAAGAGGGGGACAGACGGGGGGAGGGAGAGGACGGGGATGGGCAGGGCAGGTGGAAATGGGGAGGGGCAGGAGAAGGGAAGGGGGAGGAGATGGAGGAGAGCAGGGGATAGGAGTGGGGGCGGGGATGAGGAGCAGGACAGAGGCAGGGCAGTGGTGGTGATGGCTGGCGGCTTTGCCAGAATAGCTGTGCCGGGGGGGGGGCTTTTGCCACACACCCAAGCCAAGCCAGCTGTGGCGGCAAAGCCTTGTGATGTAACCTAAGCCCTTGGCAAGGTCGGGATCAACCTGCTCTGACAATTTCTCGGACCGGCGGGATGAGAAACAAGGATCGTGCAGGGAGATGGGGATGACTAGGAAGCGAATCCAGGTGTGGGGGGAATATCCTGGGTTGGAGGGTCAGTCGATACCCCCGCCTGCCACTGTCTGCCGGGGCTCTGCCCGCAAGATGGAACCAACAGCTGAGTTTGCTTTTCTGCCCCGTCGTGGGCACAAAAGGCCCAGAGCAGCCTCCTGCTATCTTGGAGGAAAGGGGCCAAAGTTCAGGAAGCAGGTGCCAGGCTGGGCTGGAATCCGCGAGCTCCGCTTTTGCTTTGCCCTTCCTGGAAGCTGGGCTGCAGGTGAGTGGCGGTTTCATCTCCGCTCTTGGGGTGTTTCTCGTGGGTTCCGAGTGTGGATCTGAGAGGGGCTGCGCAGGGGCAGTGTCATGAACGTGCTGTAAGTGTTATAGCCCCTTCTGCGCAGGCTGGCTCCAGCCTCCCGTCTGTCTCCAAGCCCTGGGGGAGAGGCGGGAGGCCAGCAGCATGGCCTAGTGGAGGGGGCACAGGTTTGGGTGTAAGAACTCCCGGGTTCTAATCTAATGCCACCTAGTGACTAAGGCACAGAGTTGTGTGCTAGACCCCTTGCTCCTCAATTCTGCGCTTACTCTCACGCTGGTGACCTTGGAGAGGCCTTTCAGGTCTCCCTTTCCCTGTCCATCAAAGGCAGGCAAGTGCAATGTAATGCCCTGGAGCAAGTGCTTTGGGACGTGTCGCACACGTGTGCCTGGCTCACAAGCGTGT
The DNA here is from genome assembly GCF_052426305.1 of Pelodiscus sinensis. Classification (NCBI taxonomy): domain Eukaryota; kingdom Metazoa; phylum Chordata; order Testudines; family Trionychidae; genus Pelodiscus; species Pelodiscus sinensis. Next base: position 23,094,092 of record NC_143069.1, on the reverse strand, counting down.
CAGCACAGCTGTGTAAAAGCGTGACGAGGGCTTTGAGATCAATGCCGAAGTCGTGTGAGGCTGTGGCTGGCCAAGTGACAGGGAAATGAAAGGTCAGAGTTTGGTCAGTTAGATTTTATGGCAATACACTGAGACGAAGCACTTTGGGCGTATATACGATAATGTCTTTCCAAGTGCGTTAGTTCAAGCCGTGTCCTAGGAGCCAAGAGGTGAGACAAACATGCTTGGTCCTGTCTCGGTGCAGGGGTGGACTAGATCAGTGCTTCTCGACCAGTGGTACGAGTCCCCTTAAAGGTACTCAAGAGATGTCTGGGGGACACGTCAACACAACTGAAATTTGGAGAAAACTGAATTTTAGTTTTCAGTTTGACAGCGCTTTATTCTTTTTGTACCTTTTACACCCAAAAATGCCATCGCCCGCCCGGCTACGATGCAGTTGTTTAAACAAATGTGTTGCAACGGTAGAAAAAAATTGTGTGTGTCTGAAAACTGTAGGTACTGGGGGTACTTACACATTTTTTTTTAAAGGGGGTACATTATAAAAAAAGTTTGCGAAACACTGGACCTATCATGGTCCCTTCCACTCAGACTTTTCTATGATTCTGTGACAGGGGTGGGCGATAATTTTCAGAAGGGGGCCACTTAATGGATTTTGGTATGGGGTCATAGGCCGGCTCCACCCACAGAAGGTTCGGAGCCTGAGGCAGAAAGGGCGGTGTTGTGGACTAGCCCACCCTCAGAGTTCTCCGTGCCTGAGGCTTTCAATTAAAAGCACAGAAAAGAGCTCACAGCTTTGCCACTACTGGCAGCTGTCCAGTGTTGCTACAGCTTTTTAAAGGGCTCGTGGCTCCCGCCCCTGCCGTAACCATGAGCCGTGAATCATTTAAAATCGGATCCTGCTGCCTGAGTCACCACTTAGAATTCGGCGGCATGGGCAGCAGGATCTAAACACAAAGTGGCCAGATCACAGTGTTAGGTGGGTTGCATCTTACCCAGCCCTGTTCTCTGAGCTGGTTTCGAAACCTCCGTGTCCTCCTTGTGGTCTGACAGCTGCAGATTTACTGCCTGTCTCTCCTCTCATGGCCCAGCCTAGCCGCAGCTAATGGACTAACTCAGGTTAGCATCACCTGCCCTGTCTTGGTGACTCTTCACAGCTGAATGGCCTGTAAGGCATCGTGCTGGTCTTCTGATCTCTTGGTGACTCCTCTGCCTTCTGTTTATTTCTTTCTCCCTAGCTGGCCGATCGAGTCAAACCCTGTCAGTGCGTGAAGACCCCAGGAATTACGAGTGCGATGGTCTCCCATGCCCAAGGTAATCGGCTGGCTAGTAATGGATGGGCTGCTTGGTTATCAGGTTAGGCTGCACAAGCCAGGTCTATGGGACCCCATGGCCAGCTGGCACCTGGTTCACAGGGAGGCAGCTGTACTAATCTGAAAATGGCTGGAGGACACCACCATCATTAGGCTCCAGAGTTACAGCACTCACTCTTCTTGGAGCTACTTGTCCGAGGCAGGCAGCACAGCTTAGCAGCTCATTGGGACGTCTTCTTTTTAGTTGTGAGATCTGGGCACTTTAGAATGGCTGTAGCAATTGAAAGCAAAGGGGCACAGCTATAGGCATGGGGGTTTCCAGCTTTATTCACCTAGGTGGCTGATTCCAGGAAGCAAGGGTGTGTGTGTATTGGGGGGGGGGGGGGGGGAGTCCTGTACAGAGGGTTCCCTGGCCCCTCTGCTTCCATGGCTGTGCAACTGCCACCAGGTGGATTAGAACCTGGGACTGTTGGAGCTTAGGGCAGGAGCTGCTACAGCTTGAGTTATAAGTCAGTTGCCTCTCAGCATAGGCTGAAGAGCTCCCTTGTAATAATTGCTTGCTGGAAGTGGTCTCAGTGCCACTCCTTGGGATAGTGACCCACATCAGGTGTGTGGGTTACAGCTGCAGGCCTGCTCCCAGCATGCGGATCTGCTCTCTGGGCGGCGTCTATAACTCTGTGGCTGCAGCCCTGCTCCCAGGACTGGATCTGCTCTCTGCCCATAGGCGTGCGCAGCACATTTCATTAGGGTGTGCACCCAAAGAATGTTTTTAAATGTACTCTTTGACCCCCTTGACCCCCGTTAGCCACGCCCCTGACCCCCATTAGCCACGCCCCCTGACCCCCATTACCAAGCCTCTGGAGGTAACACTTTCAGGGCAATATGGACACATGACCAGAAATAAAAGGTGTCATGTGACCTCCCCCCCCCCCAAGGACTTTTCCCACCATCCACTTACCAATAGGGATTAGTTTGGCCCTCACCAAACCCCCCTCATGCAACGATCCTGCAATTGCATTAACCCATGTGTGAGACATTAACTCGGGGGGTGGAGAGGCTGGGGGAAGTGTTCCCTCTAAGAGTTTCCTCCCATGAGCACAATACATTTTGTGTTGTGCACCAGTACTGAGTGTGGCTTGTTTGGATGTGCCATGGTGGCACCCAAGTTATTCATAAATATCTTATGAACCACTTACCTGTCCCCTCTGCTGCCCTGTCTCCTTCCCTTCCTCCATCAGCTCCCCTGGTGCCCGCTGCCCCCCAATCCCTCACCCACCTCTGCTGTCCTGACTCCTGCCCTTCTCACTGCCCTCGGCCTTCCCGAGACCTGCCCCCTCCAGCAGCCTTTCTCTCTCCCCCTGTGCCCACTCCTCCAGTAGCCCCACTCTGACCATGTGAGCTACCCCTCCTCATCCCCTTTCCTAACACCTCCCTCTACACACCTGTCCTGCCTCTCTCCTCTGGTGCTGGTCCCTCCCCTGCAGGTGTCTGCCCTTATGCTTCACCCCCCGGACTCCTCTGGCACCTGCACCTTCCCTTACCCCTGCACCCTCTTGGTGCCTCCCCCTTCCCTCACTGCCCCTACCCACTTTGCCCACTCCCTCACCACCCTCTGCCCCCGTTCCCCTCATGCCCCTGTGCCTTTACACGTGCCTTGCTCCATCTCCGCCTTCCTCATGCCCACCCCTTCTTTCAAGCCTTCTCCCAGCACCTCCCCTTCTCCCCTCTAGCCCCCAAAGCCCTTCCCCTCTCCTCTCCTAGCATCATCCTGTCCCCCCCTCTCACTGACACCTCCCCTCCTGCCCTTTTCCTTATTGTCTCCACTTGGCCCCCGGGCATTTGTCTCTCTCCTACACCGTGACCCTTGGTGCCTTCCCCTTTCATCTCCTGACCTGCCCCCCTCCCCTCAGCACACGCCCTTTCCTCTCTGACCCTTACCCCCTATTTTTCCCTCCTCTTCCAGCAGCCGCCAGCTGGTCTGTAACAGAGTTCTAGGGTCGCCCTGACTGTCACCCTTCTGGTGCTCCCCCAATCTGTCTGTCTTAGGTTTCTCAGCCCCCTTTTGGGCCACAAACCCCCACCCCGCAGTCTCAGGTTCCCAAAGTTCCGGCAGTCCCCATCACTTGGTGCCTGCGCCGGGTCTGACTCGTAGGGTTGCGAGGTAGACCCTCCCCCCAAAAAACGGACACACTTGATCCTGGGCAGGGGGGAGGGAGGAAGAGGGACTGGCTGGGGGGGGCAGGAACTGGCTGGAAGGAAGAGGGGATGGGAAGCAGCTCTGGGGGGGAAGGGCCAGATCCTGACCCTGGCCCCCCATTCTCCCTCCCCGAGGCCAGTCATGCTGCCCCTGACCCCCCTTCCTCCCTGAGGCCAGTCGCACTGCCCCCGATCCTGACCCCGGCCTCCCCTTCTCCCTCCCCGAGGCCAGTCATGCTGCCTCTGACCCCCTTGCTCCCTGAGGCCAGTCGCACTGCCCCCGATCCTGACCCCGGCCTCCCCTTCTCCCTCCCCGAGGCCAGTCATGCTGCCTCTGACCCCCTTCCTCCCCGAGGCCAGCCCTGCTCCCTAGCTCAGTGCGGGCCCCTGCTCTCTCCTTAGCTCAGTCCCACTCTGCCGACCCTGGCTCCCTCCTGGCTCCCTGCTCTGCCAGTCAGGCTGAACTGGGACTTTAGCCTCTCCCTATTGTTCCTGGGGACTGTCAGTCTCAGGATCTTGATCTCTCATTTCCCCTGCCTTTCACTGAGTTTCAGTAAGGAGCTAGCGGCAATAATGCCTCTACTTTTTCCCCCACTCCTGTGCGGAATACATTTTGTTATGTGCACCAAGGCATGCACGGATGTGCACTGTTACGTCACGTGGAGTTTCACAGCATGGGAAGAAATCAGTGGAAATACAGAGAGCTTGAGTAGTTGCAAGTGTCCATTTTATTGCATAGCACGGAGCTAGCTAGAAAAAACCCAAACCAGCTGGGCTGACCCCCAGTGACCTAACGCAGTTACTATAACAACAAGATCTATGTCTACACCCAGTACACCACATGCACCACCACTAGAAACACATGCTACCGGCTAGCAAACTGGGCAGCATTTGAATGTCTCCTGGCTGGCCGCCCAAGAGCTCAGCTTGCAGGGAACACTGGCTAACCGTCCCCTTCCACCTGGAGAAGGGAGAGACAGGAAAGCAGCAACAGAGCATCTGCCTGGGGGAAGCCCGAATCCCATGCAGGAGTGGAGCCCTGTTCCTTGTTCCAGGCCCTTGCTAGAGTCCCCTCCCGTAGCTGCAGCTATGGCCGGCAGTTTTAAAAGCGGACTTACGCTGGCCCTGCAACCCGAGCGACTCTGTCAGTGGGTGCTTATCACTCCATCACCTCGAGCTGTTTAACCAGCTTGTTTAACCAAAAAAGTGAAGGTTAGTATCATTAGTCTTATTTTACAGACAGGGAATAACCTCTCCAACCTGTGGGAGAGGCAGGAATAGAACCCAGGTTTCCTGATACCACAGTCAGGGCTTTGTTACCAGGCTACATCCTGTACTAGAAAGGATGGGCCTGAAGCATGGGCCTGGTGTAAGGCCTGAGGCCTGAACCAAAGTAAGCAAGAGTTAGCTGAAGAGAAACAGGCAGGTCGTGTCAAAAGCAGACGGTTGCTTGAAAGTCTTGGGACTTAACCCTAACTGTCTTGCCTGGAAAGGTTGAAACCATAGACAAAAGATCCTAGAAAGTCTCCAGGAATGCTAGAGAAGCAGGAAGCGAGTTGACAGGAGGCCAGGAAAGAAAATGGAAACAGAATTTGGGGTTTTGAATTGGAAGCAGTGATGTGCCTGTTGTGTGATCATGCCTGGAAGATGTGAATTAAGCCAGGAACCTGGGCAAGCAGAATCCAGCGACTTTCTTGGCTAGGGAAAGACTAAATCTTGGAACAAGAGAGATGTGAGTAGAACAGGGAATTTTTAGTCAGACGCTACTAGGTTATTTTCTTTATTTTTTTAGTTTGTTGGACTTCTTTTTGCTAAGCACATGTAACTATCCCCCTTTACCCTAGAACTCTTCAAACTGAATCCCAGGGAAGCGATTTTCTGTGTTTTAATCTTTCTTTTTTCAGTTTCTTTGTAACACCTAGCAACCAAGTAGATACGCTGGAGGGCAGTAGATATGCTGGAGGGCAGGGATAGGGTCCAGAGTGACCTAGACAGATTAGAGGATTGGGCCAAAAGAAATCTGATGAGGTTCAACAAGGACAAGTGCAGAGTCCTGCACTTGGGATGGAAGAATCCCGAGCATAGTTCAGGCTGGGGACCGACTGGCTAAGTAGCAGTTCAGCAGAAAAGGACCTGGGGGTTACAGTGGATGAGAAGCTGGATATGAGTCAACAGTGTGACCTTGTAGCCAAGAAACCTAATGGCATATTAGGGTGCATTAGGAGGAGCATTGCCAGCAGATCCAGAGAAGTGATTATTCCCCTTCCTTCGGCTCTGGTGAGGCCACATCTGGCGTATTGTGTCCAGTTCTGGGGCCCCCACTATAGAAAGGATGTGGACGCATTGGAGAGGGTCCAGCGGAGGGCGACCAAAATGATTAGGGGGCTGGAGCGCATGACCTATGAGGAGAGACTGAGGGATTTGGGTTTGTTTAGTCTGCAGAAGAGAAGAGCGAGGGGGGTTTGATAGCAGCCTTCAACTTCCTGAAGGGAGGTTCCAAAGAGGATGGAGAGAGGCTGTTCACAGTAGTGACGGATGGCAGAACAAGGAGAAATGGTCTCAAGTTACAATGGGGAAGGTCTAGGTTGGATATTAGGAAAAACTATTTCACTAGGAGGGTAGGGAAACACTGAGATGGGTTCCCTAGGGAGGTGGTGGAATCTGCATCCCTAGAGGTTTTTAAGTCTTGGCTTGACAAAGCCCTGGATGGGTTGATTTAGTTGGGATAGGTCCTGCCTTGGGCAAGGGCTGGACTTGATGACTCCTGAGGTCTCTTCCAGCTCTATGGTTCTATGATTCTAAGTAATGTTTCACCAAGTGTTTTTGTTTTGTTAATAGACGTCACATTTTTAAAACCATGATCTGATTCCTGCATCCTAGAGGGCGGAAGGTTCTGTATGCACGTGCCTAAGACAGCAAGCCATACTTCTAGGAGAAATTACAGGTTTTCAAGCTCTCTCTGGAGGGAGTGTCAAGGACAAGGAAGGTACCCCACAGGAGGGAATTCTGAAATGCGCCTGTCTGGTTCTCAAAGGGGTTTGTGCATTTGGATGGTGGCAGCAACACCAACACAAGCCTCCAGTGGCAGGGTATTTTAAAGTCTCTTGTGGGCCCCCACCTTCTGCACTTGGAGTGCCAGAGTGGGAAACAGCCTTCACATGACCCCTCTCCAATTTATCAACATCCATCTGGAATTCTGGTCACCAGAGCTGGGCACAGAACTCCAGCAGCAGAAGTTCAAGTGCCGAATAAAGAGGCTAAGTCGGTTCCCCACTCTGGCACTTGGAATGCAGAAGGTGTGGGCCCAAAAGAGACCTTAAAATACCGTGTCTCTATGGGCTTCTGCTTCAAAACTCCCCAAGGTCACAGATTCCCTGAGCTTAGGAGGGTTGCTGCCTCTACCCAAGTGGAAAAAAACTTTTTCTTCTTGAACGCAGGAAGAAGTCACTTGGGAACGTATTCCAGAAGGGTACCCCAAACTCTTTTACACAAGAGCCAAAAGAAATCTGATGAGGTTCAACAAGGACAAGTGCGGAGTCCTGCACTTGGGACAGAAGAATCCCAAGCATTGTTACAGGCCTGGGACCAACCAGCTAAGTAGTAGTTCTGCAGAAAAGGACCTGGGGGTTACAGTGGATGAGAAGCTGGATATGAGTCAACAGTGTGCCCTTGTAGCCAAGAAGGCTAATGGCATATTAGGTTGCATTAGGAGGAGCACTGCCAGCAGATCCAGAGATGTGATTATTCCCCTTTATTTAGCACTTGGAAAGAAAAAAAGAAAAATGAAAACAAACTGTAATTTCTGATAGCTGTCCTCTTAGTCTTAGGCAGGTATACACAGACCTCCTATTACTTTCCAGGATACAAAATCAGATCATAGCCTTAAAATAGGTGATTATATTAAGAAAACAAAAAGGTATTCATTTGTAAAGCTGACTTGGCTGCTAGGAGTTATAGCGCAACTGAGAAAAGAACAGATTAAAACACAGACAATTGCATCCCTGGGATTCAGTTTAAAGTTATAGTGGGGAGAGGAGGGGATATGGATTTAGCACAGAGGAGTTTAACCAAACAACAAAACAAAAAAATAACCTGATCGCATCTAAATAAACATTCTCTATCTACTCAAGTATCCACACTTCCAAGGTCCAGTCCAATTCTAGGCCCAGGTATTCTTTTTTTTAGGCATGATGTCCCTGCCCAGTTCAATTCATCCCCCCCCTCATCCCCTTCTGCAGCTCCAGGATTAAACTCACAAAGAAAAACAGCAGACAGATTCCCTTTTAATGCAGATCTGAACTCTTTCTTCTCACTGGTGCTCCTGGCTCCCTGCCAACACTTTCTAGCTAGCTAGGTTTAACCCTTTAGTCACTGAATACTGGGATGTTCAGAAAAGAACAGTGGGCCTCCCATCCATCACAGAAGCGAGACAGCCTCTTTACTCCTGCTCAAGCGTTTCCTGTTTATACATCCCAGAATTACAATAGCTTTTTAAGCCCCAACGCCACAATGGGAGCTCATGTTCTGCTGATTACCCACCATGACCTCTACATCTCTTTTCCCCGCCCTGCAAGTCTGGCCCACAGAACCATGGGAAGTGGCATAGGCTAGCCTGGGCCAGGGCAAAGGAACACGTGGGCCTTTCTCTTCTCCATCTCTCCCTCTGCATTGCACAGCAGGGCGCAGGAGTGCCAGGGGGCTCTGTGGACGCTGTTTGGCTTAATGCCAGCGAAAGCAGGGTCTACAGGAGTACTTACGGGCTCCTAGTGTTAAGAGCTGTGATGTGGTTGCCTCAGCAGCGTGGCTCAGTGCTTCTGTTCTTGGAGCTCTGGTGTTATCAGTGGTCAGTGCAGGTAACGCAGCCTGCTCCTGCTGCAGATCTCGCTGTTATGCACAAAGACCGACCACAGACACCGTCTGGTGACAGAGGCACTTGGCCAGGTTTATAGCCGTGTAGTCACAGATCTAGTGCCCTGGATTTGCGGTTACACGTGCACCAACTCATGAGTGCCCCAGGACGAGGAGCAAATCAGTCAGTAAGTCTCTGTTGTCCCTTCGGCCATGCAAAGGGGGTAAGGCCAGGCACCCCAATATTTATAGCCTAAAATAAACTTGTCTGGTTTCGGACATTTGTTTGCTCCCTCCCCTTGTACCTAGTACCTTGAACCGAAAAATATTAGCGGAGACACTGTTGAGCATCCACTGAGGATGCGCTCGGTGAGGCTAATCTTCGTGTTTTACCTCATCCCCGTTGCAGGGTTCCAGACCAAGGAGGATATCTACTGCCTCGCTTTAGCGAAGGCCCTGTACACTGTGCCCACGCCAGTGACTGCTGGGTTTTATGCACCATGGGGACATTGCAAAAACCTGCTCTTACACAAAATCAAGGGTGAGTACTGCCCCGGGGAACGTAAGACGGGGAAGGAACCTTGTGGGGATGGGGATTAGTGGATGACAACTATCTCCAAAGAGCCAGAGCCACCCGTACTCATTTGCCGATTATGCAATCGCATAGGGGACCTGAAAATTTGGAGCAGCACTGGGTTTTCATGTCCACTCCACCCACCTGCCTCTTCCTATCCATGGTCTGTGGCTCTGCTTCCTCCAGCAGCAGAAGTTCTAGAAGTACGGCGTAGGATCCCATCAATCCTAAGGATGGCTTTGCCAAGAATTACCCATTCTTGATTGCTTCCCAGAAGGGAGGGATTGTGAAGCTGGAAGACCCTTCAGGAGGAGAGATTTAAGGCACTGCCAGGTACCTAACATATCTTCCTCTTTTATCTCAGAGAACATGGAAAACGAATCGAAGAAGAAAGACCAGGAAGAATTTCAGCGGACGCAGAAGATGCAGCGTGACAACACTGGCCGGGATCTACTCAAGCTCCTGTTACTCATGATCTTCTACCGGCCGGTGCTGACGGAGCAGCAGAAGTGGAGAAGGAACGTGAAACACGACTTCATCCATTTCAGCGCCTGGGAGTACGCGGGCTGCGACCAGCTCTGGGCAGGCCTCATTACCACACTGTGCGACGGCATCGAAAGCCACTTTGGTCTCCTACCCATGAGCATTTACAGGACCATAGACAGGAAATGTAGTATCATCGAAAGACCAGGGGATCAGGAATGGGTTAGCAAGAAGTTCCTCTTCCTCCCGCTGTGGGTGGCTGTGATCCTTTTGATCATGGTAGCTATTGGGGTGGGTGGTCTCCTCCTAGTGTTTGGGATCCCCATCGGGGATGCCTCGGGAGACGCCATAGCTGTCGTGGAAGGCATTGGGGTGACGGCTGTCAGCGTCTCTGCAGCAGCTGCCATACGGCTCACTATCACAGTGGTACGAAACATTATCGTCACCCAGAAGAGCCAGCTGGAGAGACAGATGAACCAGACGGCTCTCAGCGCACAGCTGGGCTTCATGAGCTGCGTGAAAAGCGAAGTCAGGACAATCACTGGGTTCCTGCAGTACATGGAGATCTTCCAGCGGCGGAAGCTGCGGGTGGTGCTGGAGATCACCCACTTGGATACATGCAGCCCTGACAAGGTGGTGGGCGTCCTTGATGCCATGAACATTCTCCTCTCAGACGATGACGCCCCTTTCATCTCCATCCTGGCTGTTGACTCCAGCATCATTGTCGACTGCGTGGAAAGCTCCAAGTATATGAGAGGTATGGCCAACAACGGCTACGAGTTCTTAAACCGCATCGTCACCCTGCCCTTCTCTGTCCCTCGGATGGACTGCGACACCAAGCGGAGGCTGATCAGGAATATCATCGCGCGCAAGGAGCATCTAGAGGCAGAGGTCGGCTTCCGGCAGGATGGCAAGATGGAAGCCAGCTCTGACTTCCTCAACATCTCTCGCTACCATTCGGCCAACCACGATGCCCAGAATCCAGTTGCAGAGGACAGCCAGATACCTCTCATGGTTGGAACCCCAGCGCTGGGAACCGGCAGCTGCGGGAAAGGTATCCGAGCCAAAGACCTCATTCAAGATGCTTTCGACTACCTCCTGGATGACGCCTTGAAGGAATTCATGACAGACAACGTGGTGCAGATGCGGCGCATCGTGAACACCGTCACCATCACCATCAGGCTGCTGGCGAGTAACATCCCCAAGGATGAAGTGTGTCCGAAGAAGGTGGTGGAATGGGTGCTCCTTGCCAACCAGTGGCCGTGCCGTCTGAGCTGGCTCTTGCAGTGCATCGAGGATGAGGAGCAGAGGAGCCGAATGGGCAGCTGCCATGGAAGCCCGCTCCGCCCCGACATGTCTCTGTGGGAGGTCTACGAGAAGTACATGGAAGAGCTGGACATGCTGAAAGGCCAGATGGAAAAGCTGCTGGAACTGGACCAGGATCCCGAGCTGTTCCACACTTTCCTGTGCGGCAGGTTTCGGGTGGAGGAGGCCCTCTTCTACCTCCCCTTCACGGTCAATTTGGACCCATCCCTGAAAAGACAGATGGAGCTGCAACGTGGCAGCCACAGACTGAAACGGACAAAGAAATTCGACAAGCTCAGCACCTGCACTCTGCTGGGTATGACGGTGGAGGATGTCTGCCGAGAGGTGGGTCACCCTTGGGTTTCCTTCCTTCGAGCAGGGCCAGCTGTCGATAGAATGTCCATGCCTCTTCATCGCAAGAAGCATGTCATTCATGTGACAGCAGCTGCCCACAGATGATGGCTACAGGCAGAGCCATCTTTGCAAATCGTGGGGCCCTGAATAATTGAGGGCCCTTCTGCAGGATTGCCTGGGCCTTTTCCCCTCATGCAGCTTCTGCTGGAGGTCGGGTCGTTCCTACTACCTCCCTACCCCAAGCAGGGCTCAGGAACTAGAGCAGAGTTGCAGATCCTCTCTGCTTGCTAGCTTGCTGCTGCTGCTGATTTGAACCCCGTAGCAGATTTGAACCTAGGCCCTCTAGGAGTGTGTCTAAACTACATGGCTCCGTCGACGGAGCCATGTAGATGAGGCTGATTGGCAGAGGGAAATGAAGCTGCGATTTAAATAATCGTGGCTTCATTTAAATTTAAATGGCTGCCGCACTCTGCCGACCAGCTGATGATCAGCTGTTTGTCGGCAGATCGGGGCAGTCTGGACGCTTCCCCGTCGACGTGAAAGCCCTTTGTCGACCTCCCCGGTAAACCTCATCCCACGAGGCATCAGGGGAGGTCGACAAAGGGCTTTCATGTCGACGGGAGCGTCCACAGTGCCCCGATCTGCCGACAAACAGCTGATCATCAGCTGGTCGGCAGAGCGCGGCAGCCATTTAAATTTAAATGAAGCCGCGATTATTTAAATCGTGGCTTCATTTCCCTCTGCCGATCAGCCTCATCTACATGGCTCCATTGATGGAGCCATGTAGTTTAGACACACCCCTAGAGGCCTCGACAGCTGGAGCCATGAAGGCAGCTGGCTCCCAGCTTAGGATGTAGAGCTCCCTTGTTCTTATCTCTGGCTGTAAGAGGTCCAATTGCCACACGAAGGGACAGTGAACCACACACACTAGGTGTGTGGATTACACTGCCAGCTGAGAGGAGCACGTGGGGGAGGGCGAAGGGAAAAGCCCTGCAGCAGACAGGACAGAGCGTCCCCAGAGACGAACCGGCAGAGGCATATCCTCAGACATACAAGAACACATGGCTGCTGCATTGGGGAACTCAAAAATTTGGTGCCCAAATTTTCCGGTGCCCTATGCAGCTACATATTTCCCATGGGCCTAGGGACAGCCCTGACTACGGGCCCCAGAGCTGGGAGAAAACTGTCCCACATAACTGGTGCATAACTGGAGGGAGAGGAGCGAGAACTAGTGGGGGTAGGATGTTGAGGGGAACAGGCGGTGTGGGATGGGGGCTTTCGGGGAAGGCACAGTGTGGGTTTGAGGCCTCAGGAGTAGGGGGGGCACATGAGGGGGAATGGGCAGAGTGAGGATGAGGGGGAAAGGGTGATGTAGGGGGCAAGGCCACAGTCCGGGCTCTGCTAGTTCCCCCACTTTCTGCTGCTCCTGACTCTTGGTTTGCACAAAACATTTCTTCTTGGAACAACTCGGTTCCTTGGAGCTCTTTCCTCCAACCCCGAAGCCATTGGCTGGCTCTCCCCGGGTTCATCCTTTACGCTCTGAAGTGACTTGGGTCGGTTTTAAGACTGGGATACCCGTAGCTGTCTGTTATGCACTCCAGAGAGAAGAGAGGCAAAAACATAAATACTCTTGCTGGAGGCCTGCAGCGTAATACCCCTTATCCAGAATAACACACAAGAACCCTGAGGCTATGTCTACACTGCTAGCTTTTGCCTGCAGAGAGCATGCTAATGAGTGCCAAGAAGTTTCTAACGAGTGCTTCATTAGCATACTCTCTGCCTGCAAAGGCCCGCAGTGTAGATATAGCTTTAGGTCGAGAGGCCCAACTCCACCCCCGTCAGGCTGACTGCATGCTTCCCTCCAGCCTACAAGCAGGGTCAGGAAACCTTCCCTCTTCATTTCAACACACCCCTCCAGTGGTCCCTGCATTGCTAGCTTTTGCCTGCAGAGAGCATGCTATTTCCCCTGCCGTGCCAACTTGCTCAGCGGTGCCCCTAACAGAATCCAAGCACACGGCAGTGGGGTGTGCAGGGTACCATACCTGGCCCCACAGCCGGCCGGCCCGCCTTGTTTGCTAGAATCTGAGCAAGCCCAGACAGGTTCCTCTCGGGAGCTATAGCGGACCCTTCCTAAAAACGTGTTTGGCGACATGTTCAGTAGATGCACGGCACTAACGGGTGCTCCCACTTCTCTTCCAGATGGACACAATCGGCTTGAAGGAGGAAAACGTCCCGCTGTACAAACAGAGGCTCAGGGACCATAATCTCAACGGGCGCGCGCTGGTCTACAGTGACAACACTGAAATCAAAGAGGCCCTGCACATGAGTCTTGGCGAATGGACCCTCTTTAGCATCCATTTCCTTGGAGTGTTTCCCCCGGCGAATTTGGCCTCTTCTGTGGTGTCCCCCGTCCCGTTCCACGTCAGGCCAGAGGCTCTGAAGAACATGGTTGCCTTAAGAGAGACTGTGGCGAGATGGAGCAAGCTCTCTCTGAACAGCTCCAGGGAAGATCTTTGGGAAAAGAGATAACTCTGAATCCTGAACACAGAGGTGAAAGTGCCCTGGTGCGCAGCTCCAGCAAGAACTGCAAAGACCTGGGCTGCAACAGGACAGTACCTGTGAGAAACTGTAAAGTTACTTTCACGGCCGCCTGTACAAAACCAGAAGCAAGATCGGGGCTTTCGCCCACAATGTACCTCCCTGCGACTCCAGTGACATCGCACGGCTGAATCATAGAATCCTAGAGTTGGAAAAGACCTCAGGAGTCATCAAGTCCAGCCCCCTGCCCAAGGCAGGACCAATCCCAACTCAATCATCCCAGCCAGGGCTTTGTCAAACCGAGACTTAAACACCTCTAGGGATGGAGATTCCACCACCTCCCTAGGGAACCCAGCCCAGTGCTTCCCCACCCTCCTAGGGAAATAGTTTTTCCTAATGTCCAACCTAGACCTCCCCCGCTGTAACCTGAGACCACTGTTCCGTGTTCTGCCATCCCTCACTACTGAGAACAGCCTCTCTCCATCCTCTTTGGAACCTCCCTTCAGGAAGTTGAAGGCTGCTATCAAATCCCCCCTCACTCTTTGCTTCTGCAGGCTAAACAAACCCAAATCCCCCAGTTTCTCCTCATAGGTCATGTGCTCCAGACCCCGAATCATTTTGGTCAAGCTCCCCTGGACCCCCTCCAATGCGTCCCCATCCTTCCTGTAGTTGGGGGCCCAGAACTGGACGCAATACTCCAGATGTGGCCTCACCAGAGCCGAATAAAGGGGAATAATCACTTCTCTGGATCTGCAGGCAATGCTCCTCCTAATGCCCCCTAATATGCCATTAGCCTTCTTGGCTACAAGGCCACCCTGTTGACTCATCTCCGGCTTCTCATCCACTGTAATCCCCAGGTCCTTTTCTGCTGAACTGCTGCTTAGCCAGTCGGTCCCCAGCCTGTAACAATGCTTGAAGCAATCAGATGACAAGAGAAGAATTAAGGATCCGGGGGGGGGAGGAGGGGGGGACTGTACTGGGTCTGAGGGATTTGGGGCACATTCATGTCAACGGGGCTGGTGACAGACGTTGTCGGGCCCTGGGTAATGTATGGGAGGGGGTCGGCTCAAGACCCCCTCAAAGGGGCAAGGCTCTAGACCCCCTCAAAGGGGCAAAGCTAAAGGTAGGAGGGGCAAGGCGAGGGCCAATCAGGCCTTAGCGCCACCCACCCTGCACCAGACAGAGCTCTAGGATTGATTTCATTTGCCCGGGTCTCTGGCAGTGGCGGCTGCCATAATAGTCGATACAGTGACCCAGAGGCCTGGACCCTTTTAAATCATCAGCTCCCGAGACAACTGCCCCCTTTGCCTCTCCCCCTCCCCATCCGTGGCCCCTGTCTGTGGGGCTTCAGACCCTGGTGGTCAAAGTATTTTGGTCTGGTTAGTACAGCAGGGGACAGGGAGTTGGGACATACGGGTCCTATTCCTAGCGCTGCCACTGGCTTGCTGTGTTTTTGAACAAGCTGCTCCTCCTTTTTGGGACTCAGTTGCCTCTGTAGTAAGTTGCGGGTTGGTAACATAAAATCAGCATGCCTGAATAAAGGCCGGTAACATAAAAACAGCAACAGGCCTGAAATCTAGGAAGCAAGACTTTGGCTCAGTGGAACCGCAGGCAGGAAAGAGAAATAGTATAAGCCAGATCAAGCATAAAGGTCCAGGCACAGGTACCAAGCACATTTATAGAATCCTATAAATGGAAGAGACCTCAGGAGTCAACAAAAAATCCTCATTAAAAAAAAATTGTTTGGTGTTCCTCGGTCTTAAAAAGTTTAAGAAACACTCGTCTAGACAGTACTGGGTCCTGCCATGAGGGCAGGGGACTGGACTCAACCTCTCGAGGTCCCTTCCTGCCAGCTACATGTGGCAATGAAACGGTAACTCGAACTAAGTCCTTAGTTCGAATTAACTGTTACATCTCATTCTATAGCCGCGTGGCAGTTACTTCGGGCTAGTGGAATTTCAAAATGGCGACCGGACGGGAACATGCAAATAAAGCCTGGGCTATTTAAATCCCGGGCTTCATTTACAACTCCGGTTGCCTGCTTTGCCTACCTAGCTCAAATTAACGAGCTAATGTAGACATACCCTTATTGACTAATTGAGTAGTCGATGGAAATTCCACCAACTACTGGATTAGCTGATTAAGCGCAATTTAACATCCCTCGGTTGAGCTACCACATATGTTTTAGAAAGACATCCAATCTTTATGGCTTGTGTGTAGTTCAACGCATTAAATTCCAAGCAGGTTGCTGAAGTTTCTTTTTTTCATCATGATTGGCAATTTGACCAGCCTTATACAGTAATGGATCTTTACCATTCCTCTGATTTCTTTTGTTCCCGATATATTTAAACATTTCCTAATTATCCTTTATGTTACTGGTTATAGATTTTTTCCCCCAATTTTAGCTTCTCCTATCAACTGTTTGCTTTTTCATAACTCGCATCCTCCCTTTTTTCCCATTTGCTTTATATTTTTTTCTTGTGGTGTTTATGACAAAAACTAAAACATAGGACATAAACTTTGAGTCCTATTTATAGTACTTTAGGTTGGTTTAATGGAAAAATGGGTTGATACAGAGTAAATTGGAGTTCAAAATAACCCTTTCTCGGGCAATTTTTCTCTCGAAAGCCTCACCTTTTTCAGCCTCCTTCCACTAACTTCTGATTTTAAATGTCTGGATTGTTAGACATGTGCTCAGGAAACCTTACCTGTCACTAAACATAGATTTTGTTTGTGTTAATTATAGATATGAATGGAGCTAGTTAATCCCTGTTGTAAGATTCCAGTGGAGCCAAAGAAAGTAAACAAGTAACTAATTTGGGTCAATCTTTCTACTTGACAGTCCCTAGGAATCTACCGTTTCAACATTTCCTGGGAACAGAAACACAAGTTAGAACAGTGATAGAAATGTAGCCGTGTTAGTCTGGTGTAGCTGAAACGAAATACAGGACTATGTAGCACTTTAAAGACTAACAAGATGGTTTATTAGATGATGAGCTTTCGTGGGCCAGACCCACTTCCTCAGATCAAATAGTGGATCTGAGGAAGTGGGTCTGGCCCACGAAAGCTCATCATCTAATAAATCATCTTGTTAGTCTTTAAAGTGCTACACAGTCCTGTATTTTGTTACAAGTTAAAACACTCATTAATTTTGGCTTCATTCAGCTTTCCCTTCGAACAAATTAAAAACATAGTTGATAAGTGGCAAAGTTGGTGCATGGGAGTGAAGGACACGTTAGCTCATTATGCCTACACAGGGGGATGTCACACTGGTCTGACCAGTTCCAAGGACAGTTGGGCTGCCATAGAAAGGGATGCAGAGCTGCTCTTCAGGAGCTCCATGGATTAGACCTATACTGCTGTTGAAGGAATTGGGGCTCTCAAATAAAAGAAGTCCCTTGCCTTAGAATCATAGAATCCCAGGGCTGGAAGAGACCTCAGGAGTCATCGAGTGCAGCCCCCTGCCCAAAAGCAGGACCAATCCCAACTCAATCATCCCAACCAGGTCTGTGTCAAACCAGGACTTAAAAACCTCTAGGGATGGAGATTCCACCATCTCCCTAGTTAGCCCATCCCAGTGCTTCCCCATTCTCTTAGGGAAAGAGTTTTTCCTAATATCCAACCTACACCTCCCCCACTGCACCTTGAGACCATCACTCCTCGTTCTGCCATCGTCACCACTGTGAACAGCCTCTCTCCATCCTCTTTGGAACCTCCCTTCAGATAGTTAAAGGCTGCTATCAAATCCCCCGTCATTCTTCTGCAGACTAAACAAGCCCAACTCCCTCAGCCTCTCCTAAGTCATGTGCTCCAGCCTCCTAATAATTTTTGTTGCCCTCCACTGGACCCTCTCCAATGCGTCCACATCCTTCCTGTAGTGGGGGGCCCAGAACTGGACACAATACTCCAGACGTGGCCTCACCACATCCCAATAAAGGGGAATAATCACTTCCCTAGATCTGCTGGCAATGTTCCTCCTAATGCACCCTAATATGCCATTAGCCTTCTTGGCTACAAGGGCACACTGTTGACTCATATCCAGCTTCTCATCCACTGTAACCCCCAGGTCCTTTTCTGCAGAACTGCTACTTAGCCAGTCGGTCCCAGCCTATAACAATTCTTGGGATTCTTCCATTCAAGTGCAGGACTCTGCACTTGTCCTTGTTGAACCTCATCAGATTTCTTTTGGCCCAATCCTCCAATATGTCTTGGACACTCTGCACCATATACCCTACCGTCCAATGTATCTACCTTTCCCCCTAGCTTAGTGACATAGGCAAACTTGCTGAGGGTGCAATCCATCCCCTCATCCAGTCATTAATAAAGATGTTGAACAAAACCGACCGTAGAACCGGTCTTTGAGGTACTCTGCTTGAAACTGACCGCCAGTCCGACATCGAGCTGTTGATCACTACCCATTGAGCCCAACAGTCTAGCCCGATTTCTATCCATCTTACAGTCCATTAATCCAATCCATACTTCCTTAACTTGCTGGCAAGAATAAGTCCAGGTATATCACATCCACTGAATTCCCCATGTCCACAGAGCCAGTTACCTCGTCATAGAAAGCAATCAGGTTCGTCAAGCATGACTTGCCCTTGGTGAATCCATGCTGACTGCTCCTGATCCCTTTCCTTATTCTAAGTGCTTCAAAATGGATTCCTTGAGGATCCCCTCCATGATTTTTCCGGGGAGTGAGGTGAGGCTGACCGGTCTGTAGTTCTGTGGATTGTCCTAAGGAACATCTTGGTACCATTTACCTCCCACAAATAAAGTACATACCGACCTATGTTCAGGACCAGGTCAAAGTTGACAGCATAACAGATAGTAAGTTGACAGTATGAAGACTAGGAAGTAAGCCCCCTTCTGCAAGGTAAGGGACGGTAACCAGGTAACAGGGGGTAGCAACCTGATACATCAGGAATGTATAAAAGTTCACCTCAAATGGTGTTCACCAGCTGACTGTGTGGGGGCACTGGATGGTGCTCAGTGGGTGTTAGGACATTGCCACGGCTTCCATAAAGTGTAGCGGCGCAGCGCTGAGTCTGTTCGCTGGCAACTATTATTGCATGTTGTTACGCAAAAAATCTGCTTGGGCGATTTCGAATCTTATCTGGTTT
This sequence comes from Pelodiscus sinensis, assembly GCF_052426305.1. Lineage (NCBI taxonomy): Eukaryota > Metazoa > Chordata > Testudines > Trionychidae > Pelodiscus > Pelodiscus sinensis. Next base: position 23,075,364 of record NC_143069.1, on the reverse strand, counting down.
GTGGTCTCTGGGGACTCTGGGCACGGAGACCACATCCAGCGATAGTGACTCGGCTCTGCAACTTTAGCGAAGAGCCAGGTGGCTTGTACCTCATGCAGTAGAGAAGGCTCCAGACTTACAAACCAGGTAACAGAACTTTTGCGTTCTCCTCCAGCAGCAGGCGCTCCGACACAGCTGGACTGAGTACAACACCTGCAAATAACCCAGTTAGTTAATGCAAGCATAAAGAGAGGCAGCCTGGCCAGATGCAACCATTCATTAACTTCCAGGCCAGAGAGGGCCATTGTGATCTTCAGTCTAGCCTGGCATCCTATGAGGTGCACACAGGCCCTTCTCTTCCACTTGTTTAAACAGAGGCACCCTGGGGCACCTTAAAGACTAACACGTGTATTTGGGCATCCGCTTCCAGGGGTAAAAAACACTTGGACCTGCTTTTCCTCCGCAACAGCTGATGCCCAAATAAATCTTCAAGGTGCCACAGGACTCCTTGTTAGTAATGACTGTTGGGGTTGCCCCTCTAAGGCTATGTCTACACTGCAGGCTTTTTGCACAAGAACAGCTGTTCTTGCGCAAAAACTTGCAGAGTGTCTACACTGCGTGCGTGTTTTTGCACAAGTATTACAGTACAGCATCAGCAAACAGGGCTTCTTCCGGAAGAGTTATTCCTCTCCCCACGAGGAATAAGCCCTCTTGCACAAGAGCTCTTCCAGAAGGCGGCAGTGTAGACAGGCAACATGAATTTCTTGCGCAAAAAACCCCTACGGCTAAAATGGCCATCAGAGCTTTCTTGTGCAAGAGAGTGTCGACACTGCCATGGATGCTCTTGTGCAAAAGCACATCTCTTCTGCAAAAGCACATGGCAGTGTGGACGCGCTCGTATGGAAGACCTTTTGCACAAGAACTCTTCTGCAAAACAGTTCTTGTGCAAGAAGCCCACGTGTTTCAGAGGGGTAGCTGAGTGAGTCTGTAACAGGAAAAACTTAAAACACAACATATAGTCACCTTAAAGATTAACAAACCGTGTCGATGGGATCATGAGCTTTCCTGGGCATAGCCCACTTCTTCAGACGACTGGAGTGTTGTATGTCCAGAACCAAAATGAATAGGGGAGGAAAAAATGGGAGGGGGGAAAAGGAGGCAGTGGGTATGTAAATATCAAAGGGAAAACCCAGCTGGTATGTAACAGGCACCACTGATAAGAGTTGTTGGGAATTTCCCAGGAACCGATCGGGGTTTCTTAGGAACAAGTTTAAAAAGGGGTGAGAATCGGGGTGAACTGGGTGGATGCCTGGGTGAGGGTTGGGTCGAACAACGCAGGGAGGGAAAAGCAGCAGCGTGGGGCGTGAGGGCAGGTGAGCGCTGCGGTGAAAGCCACGTGCGCAGGCCGGGCCTGGCCCCTCTCTCCTCCAGCTGACTAGCAACTTCCACTGCCGGCCCACGTGGCCCTCGAAGGGCGGAGCTTCCCCTTTCCTGCGCCCGCCCCTGGGGCCCTCCAGCCAATGGGAAGCGAGGGCTAATGTTGCTGGTGTTTCAACATTCGGAGCCGGCTGGGACAGCTGCTGCCGCAGGCACGGGAGCTGCGAGCAGGCAGGAGGCGGAGGTGAGGGGCGGGGGGCGGTGACTCCTGGCCCCCCAGCGCAGGGGGGTCCAGGTCCGGGTCCGTCCGGGGTTACCAGGCCGCGCACTCCCCTCGCTCTTGGAGGCGACGCTGGTGCCAGTGTCTGCTTCAATGCGACCCTACAATAACAAGCCCCAATCGGCCGAGTCGCTGCTTGTTTCACCTCGTGTCCCCCTGCGCTGCAGAAATCCCGCCTCTGCTGGGCCAGCCCCGAGACACGGGGTTGCCCCTGGATTGTAAGCAAGCTGCCCCCTTCTCCCCCATGCTCCCGTTCCCTGAGTATCAGTCCTGCCCCCGCAGCCTGCACAAATCTTCATCCTTTAGGACCAAATAGGAAGGGGAGGGGGCGAGGGATTATTTTCTTTATTCCCACCCCCCCTAACGGAAGGAGCTGTTCTCTGTGTCTGTGTTTACAAACCAAGGAACGTGTTTCTCCCTGGTTTGGGTTGGGGTTTTATTTTTGCCTGTTTCTTGACAAGATTGATTGAAATGTTGGTCTGACTAGAGTAGTCCCCAAGTTTAGCGCCCTGCCCTGAAGCAGGACGAAGTCAACCAAGACCTACGGGTTTGTCTAACCCTGTCTAATTCTTTCTTCCCACCCATGCTTCCCCAGAAGGGATCAGACAGGCTGTACACAGCGGGTGTTTAAGTCTCAGCTTGACAAAGCCCTGGCCGGGTTGATTTAGTTGGGATTGGTCCTGCCTAGAGCAGGGGGCTGGATTTGATGACCTTCTGAGGTCTCTTCCAGCTCTATGATTCTATGATTCCCTCCCCTTTCCTTCACCATCATTAATATCCTTTTGCAGTGAGTTCCAGAGGTTGATTATACACTTCAAAATACGTCCGTTTTAACTAGAGCTGGAAGGAAGTTTTCTGAGGGGATGTTTTTCCATTGGAAAATGCTGATTTTAGTGACCTTTTGTTTGGAAGGGGAAAACTCCACCATTTCAGAACATTAAAATGTATTTTTCCATTCCTGAAATGACTCTTTGTTTGGTCTCTTTAAGGTTTATCTTCCGTAATCCACCGTACTACATTTAAAAAAAGTCAAAATCTAAACAAAACGTGAATTTATTTGCAGAACTGTGTGTGATCAGGAAAAAAAAGTCAAAATCCTGGAATTTCTAGTCCCAATTCAACCCTACTTTTAGCCACCTTGGTGCCAGGGATGTAAAATCTCATTTAATTAGCTAACCAGTTAAACAATATGTTGAACCAGTTAACCGATTAAATGGGACACGTAGGACGTGTTAAAGATGGGCTTGGAGCAGCCCACACACCTACCTCCTTGGCACACTGCTGTGACTGCTGAGCAACCCTACCCGTGGCGTGCCAGAGTGCCCTGTGCCTATGGCTGGTGGAGGGCTGCTCCAGCCCCCTCTGGTTAACCATAACCGGCTTACTGGTTAACCATTCACTTCCAAACTTGGTGTCCCCACTGCTAACATTAGGACAGTGGTCCCCAACACGGTGCCCGCATTTGTATGCGCCCGCCAAGTGCTCAGGGCTGGCCTGGCCCCGGGCACGTGGCGCATGTGCGGTGCCGGAGCTGGCCCCGGGCGCATGGTGCACGGTGAGCGCCGGCCCCGGGGGCGCCACGGATTGGCTGCCCGCGCTATGGCCACGTGGTGCATGGGGGGAGCGCAGGCCCCGGGCGCGCGGCACTTGCAGGGTGCGCCAGCCCTCGGTGCGCAGCACTTGGAGAGCACCGGCCCCGGGCGCGCGGTGCTTGGGGGGGGGAGAGTGTCAGCGCCAGCGCAGGCCCCAGGCGCGCGGTGCGTGGGGGGAGAGCGCCGGTCCCGGGTGCGCGGCGCTTGGTGGGAGGCCCGGCCCTGGGCGTGCAGTGCTTGTGGGGGGGGGGCGGCCCTGGGAATGTGGCTATGGGGGGGCCCTGCCCGGGAATGTGGCTATGGGGGGGTCCCCGCCCCCAGGTGCACAATGGGGGGCTCCGCTCCAGGGCGCCCTGCGGGCAAACGGCCACACCCCTTGGCGCCGGGAAACCTCAAATGGTTGGGGACCACTGAATTAGGAGAAGCCGTTGGCTGCCTGCCCCGCCCTGCCCCATTCCTTCTTTTACATTCCCCTGCTCCCATGGGGGTCACGCTGCCCCCCTTTGAGAGCTGATGCTGAAAAGTGATGGGAAAGCTCGGGGCGATTATCTGCCTGACCCCGGTGAATAGGAGCTGCCAAAGGCCCTGAAGTGTGACAGACCCTGGAGCTGTGACCGGCCCTTTCACCCAGCAGGATGTGCCGAATGCCCCAGGGGACCAAGGGATGGTGGGCGTGGCACTTCAAGCACACCTTGATTTTCTTCTGTCAGGGCTGGGGCATCGGACCGTCCAGGCTGGGTTCCTGTGATTTCCCGCGTGTGCTGGGCGGATGGTTTCCTGTCCAGTGCAGATTGCTGCTGGTGCGGGACCTCTGCATATAAACGCTGGGTAAGTCCTGGTAGGTTTTTAATGGGCAGTGTCATGTGGGTTGGTAACTCAGGGTGCCCCTGTATAAAACTATGGGACACCAACATCTTGAATACTGTGTACAGATGTGGTCTCCTCACCTCAAAACAGATATTTTGGCCTTGGAAAGGGTTCAGAAAAGGGCAACTAACATGATTAGGGGTTTGAAACGGGTCCCATATGAAGAGAGGTTAAAGCGATGGGACTTTTCAGTTTAGAAAAGAGGAGACTGAGGGGGGATATGATAGAGGTCTATAAAAACATGAGTGGTGTGGAGAGGGTGTATCAAGAAAAGTGATTTATTAGTTCCCATAATAGAAGAACTAGAGGACACCAAATGAAGTTAATGGGTAGCAGGTTTAAAACTAATAAAAGAAAGTTCTTCTTCACACAGCGTGTAGTCAACCTGTGGAACTCCTTGCCAGAGGAGACTGTGAAGGCTAGAACTATAACAGGGTTTAAAGAGAAGCTAGATAATTTCACGGAGGTGAGGTCCATAAAAGGCCATTAGCCAAGAGATAGAAATAGTGTCCCTGGCCTCTGTTTGTGGAAGGCTGGAGAAGGATGGCAGGAGACAAATCGCTTGATCATTGTCTTTGGTCAACCCTCTTTGGGGCACCTGGTGCTGGCCACTGTCAGCAGACAGGCTACCCAGTACTGCCGTTCTTATGTTAGGGTTCTTGGTTGGGGCACAGGGCAGAGCCCATCGGTTCAGAGCTGCTAAGAGCAGAGTTATTTGCACTTACGTCCCAGCCAGACTCCCTCGTATCCCCTAACACAGGGCTGGGGGGATCCTTTTTTGGGTCGGGGGCCACAGAGAAATCCGTCGGGCCTTGTAGGAGTTGGGCGGCAGGAGTGGAGCTTAGTGCCTACGGGGCCAAGGGAAACAGAGAGGGCACCATGTCCACAGGGCCGGGGTGCCATTTTCCCTAGGGCCTCCGGGAGGGCGGGGGGAACGAGTGTGTCTATGGTCTAGGAGCCAGGGCCCACCAAAGATGAATCCGACCCAGGCTCTGGTACATCTCTGCAGCGCTGCCAGCCGGTTCCCCCACCTCTTGGTCCTCAACCCAACTAGACCCGCTTCCCGACGGCTGGTTGCCCCCGGCCAGCCCCGCTCCCTCCAGCCCCCTCCCAGCCAGCCCTGCTTCCCGGCGGCCGGTTCCCCCCCACCCCCTCTCTTCCAGCCAGTCCCGCCCCCCCCCCCGGCCCCTGCTGTTCGGTATTTTTTTTAAACCATCTGGTAACCCAAGCAGGTGGGGGTGAAAAGTGCATGGAAATGCCCGCACAGGCACGTCTGGGAATGAGATGCTGCTCTAACATCTCCGCCTCTGTTCACTTCCAGCCCCTGCCTCGTGGCGCTGGCCCCCCCCGTGGCCTGGGCAGGCCCCCCAGGCGCACCATGGCCCGGCATAGCAAGCTGCAGAAGCACGTCCTGAGCCTATACAGGCAGTTCCTGCGCGCCGGCCGGGAGAAGCCGGGATTCCTGCCTCGCATCCAGGCCGAGTTCCGGAAGAACGCCAGCATCCCCCGGGCCGACGTGATGCACATCGAGTATCTGCTCCGCCGTGGCCAGAGGCAGCTGGCGCAGCTCCGAGACGCGAACACCAAACAGATGGGCACCTTTGTCCAAGCCAAACCGGAGGAGCAGTGACCCCTGCTGGTTGGCGCAAGCGTCTGTCTTGTACTGGGACGGTTGGGGGTGAATTCACAGATCAGCCTTCCTGGTTCTCACATCCCTGTGCACCCCTCGTGTCCAAACACAGGTGCCTGGCTTGGCATTTGCTGAGCTAAGGTGTCTTTATTGGCAGCCAAGCTTTTAAACAGTTCAGGTGTGGATGGGTGATCTGGAGGAGATGCTCTTGTTTCCAGGACCTGGTACACAATTCATTCTACCCCTGCTGGCTCCTCTCTTCGGGTATGTCTACACTACAGCGCTAGTTCGAACTAAGCTAATTCGAACTAACGCGTCTAGAACTAAAAACTAGTTTTGCTAATTCGAACTAGCAAGTCCACATTGAGTGGACTCTGAACAGGGCTTAAGGATGGCCGGAAGCAGTGCCAGCAGGGCATCAGAGGAGGACTTAGAGCGTGGAGATGCAGTCTCAGGCTAGCCGAGGGCTGCGCTTAAAGGGTCCCGACCCCCACCCCGGACAGACAGTTCTAAGGGGTGCCCCGCTTGAAAACCAGTCCTGGCTTGGAGTGCCCGGAGTACCCACACTGGGCACATGACACCACTCGGCCATCAGCCCGGCTGCACTTGCCGCAGGCTGCCATCTGGGGAGAGGGGGTAATCGGGGGGCTGCAGGAGAGCTTCCACCCCCAGAAGCCTGCAGAGCCAGCCCAGTCCTCCCCATCGGGGGCTCGTACCCCATTCCTCCCTCACCTCCTTCCACTTACCCTTCCCTAGCCCCCCTTCTTCTTGATGTACAAAATAAAGATAACGTTTCTTCCAACATTGACTCTGTCTTTATTGAACAAAACTGGGGGAGACTGGGAAAAGGAGGTGGGAGAGGGGAAGATTAAGGCTGGGAGAGGGGAGGGCAACTAACATGATAAGGGGTTGGGAACAGGTCCCAGATGAAGAGAGGCTACAGAGACTGGGACTGTTCAGCTTAGAAAAGAGGAGACGGAGGGGGGACAGGCTAGAGGTCTCTAAAAGCAGGGGTTGGGTGGAGAGGGTGCATTCAGAAAAGTTCTTCATGAGTTCCCATAAAGAAGGACTAGAGGACACCAAAGGAAAGGACTGGGTAGCAGGCTTGAAACTAGTAAGAGAAAGTTGTTCTTCTTGACAAAGCAAATAGTTAACCGGTGGAACTCCTTGCTGCAGGAGGCTGTGAAGGCTACAACTAGAACAGAGTTGAAAGGGAAGTGAGATCAAGTCATGGAGGTTGGGTCCATGGAGTAGTCTTAGCCAGGGGGTAGGAGTGGTGTCCCTGCCCAAAGTTTGTGCAAGGCTGGAGAGGGATGGCACGAGACAAATGGCTTGGTCACTGTCTTTGGTCCATCCCCTCCACGGTCCCTAGGGTTGGCCGCTGTCGGCAGACAGGCTACTGGGCTAGATGGACCTTTGGTCTGACCCAGGACGGCCATTGTAAGCTCAGGGCTCAGGGTCGGGGGTCTCAGTGGACCCCCTTGATTTTCATGCAAACCTGCTCCTGGGTGGCCAGGCTGGCAGCTCTCCTGCCCTAGATGGCCACTTTCCTGTGCCTAGTGCGGAGATCGTGGACGAGGTCCACGATGTCCGCACTAGCCCAGGAATGTACCCGCCTCTTGCGGTCCCGGGCAAGCTTCCGGGAGCCGCCAGCCTGGTCCCGGGAAGAGGGGGTGGGCTGAGGGACATCGGGTGGGTGGCTCTGTGCCGTGCCAGGTGCAGGGTCTGCTGGCTGGGTACTGGCAGGCTTGCACCTGGCACGGGCACCGTAGCCAGCCCGTGCCCCTTTAAGGGGTCCGGGGCCGGGAGGGGGGCATAGAGTTTCCCTGGTGTTGGCCAGAGTGGCCACCAGGGAAACCTGGGGAGGGCTAGCCTCCCACTCCTTCGAATTAAGGGGCTACACAGCCCTTAATTCGAACTAGTAAGTTCGAACTAGGCTTAAGCCTCGTAAAATGAGGTTTTCCTAGTTCGAACTAAGCGCTCCGCTAGTTCGATTCAAATTCGAACTAGCGGAGCGCTAGTGTAGCGGCTATGAATGTTAGTTCGAACTAACGTCCGTTAGTTCGAACTAACATTGTAGTGTAGACATACCCTTCCATCCTTAGCCAAAGAGGAACAAGCCAGTTAGCCCAGGGAAATAAAAGAAAGGGAGAGCGGTGACAGAAAACCCTGTGTCTGTCATTTTTTCAAATGATCTATCTTGCCTAAAAGCCTGTCAGGGATTGGGCTCTGTTGCAGGAGGTGCTGGCGAAACACTCCGTGGATTTGGGTGCTACAATTCCTGAGTGTCGTCCGCCTTCCTGCCCCCTCCGCCCACCGAAGCGCTTTGGAAGGCTCACAAAGGACAGAGACCTGCCTTTTGAAAATCCGACTCCCCACCGGTGTCTCAAGACAGGCGGCTCTCTCTCGCCAAAAACGCAGGCAGCAGCGTGGGATGACAGGCAGCCAGGTCGCAAGGGGAGGTGCTTTTTAGACCAGTTCCCTCCTGGCACTCCGTACTGCTGCCTCTGTATCAGAGGCAGCAGCACAAGCTGGCAGCAGCCCTTGCCTGGGGGCTGGGTCTGAGCTTCTGGACCTGGTGCAAACTGGAACTGAGCGAGGCTGCCTGCCTGCCTGGCTCCTAACACACTGTAAATGCAGAGCCGCAGAGGGGGTAGGTCCCGCACCCAGCGCGAGCCAGGACTGAGACAGCTGGCCCCTGGGGACTATCGAAAAGTCAAGTAACCGATAAGAAATCATGAGGTTAATTGACTACTCAGTGAATATCTAACGTCCCTAATCCCTTTTCATAGTTCCCCTCTGGACTCTCTCTCCTAAAGCATGGCCCTGAGATCTGGACACAGTGCTCCAGCTGAGGCCTCCTCCGTGCCAAATAGCTAGGAGAGTGACCTCCCATGTCTGCCGTACGTCTCCTACCACGCCCCAGGGCTATGCCCTCTTACTGAAGGGCTTTGTGTCTGAGATCGCTTCTCTCCTAGGCTACGTCTACGCAACGAGTTTTTTTGGCAACAAATATGCTAACGAGGGACTCTATGACACGCAATGTCATTTGCATATTTTCTGCCGATCCGTTTTTGTGCTCGGGGTTTGTGCGCAAAACCAAGCCGTGTGGATGTTTACTTTTTGTGCAAAAAACCCCCTTTTCCCACAAGATCCCTATTTCTGCAAAAAGGCCGACCGATCTTGTGCAAAAAGGGGCTTTTGCCTAAAAAGAAAACATCCACATGGCTTGTTTTTGCGTGTTCTTGCGAAAAAACTTGTGGCGCGTCTACACTCTACGTGTGTTCTTGCAGAAGTAAATTTGCAGTAAAGCATCAGAGAACAGGGCTCCTTGCACAGGAGTTATTCCTCTCCCGACGATGACTAAGCCCCCTTTGTGCAAGAGCTGTTGTGCAAGAAGGCAGCGTGGACGGGCACCAGGGGCTTCTTGAGCAAGACACTTTTATGGCTAAAATGACCATCAGAGCTTTCTTGCACAAGAGAGCGTTCACACTGCCATGGACGCTCTTGTGCAAAAGCCTATGGCAGGGTGGAGGCACTCTTGCACGAGACCTTTTGCGCAAGAACTCCGGCGTGAAACAGCTCTCGTGCAAGAAGCCTGCAGTGTAGGGCAGGGAGCAGCCTATGAGGGAGGGGGAGGGACTCCTAGTAATGGCTCAAACTTCCCAGGGGGGTGGCCAGAGGCAGGACATTTGCCTGGCAGGGTGAGGGGGGGGCGGTGACCTCACAGGGGCTTTGGGCAGCCCTCAGCATATAAGGCAAAGGGCAGGTGGGGAGGTGGTGACCTCACAGAGGGACCCACATCTCAGGCTGATAAAAGCGGGGGGCGGGCCCAGGGGACTTTGGAGACCCCCGGTTGCTTTAGCTCTGGTGCGTCTCCTCCTCACGGTTCGTTCGCGTTCTGTGAGTTCCACATCCCGACACCTTTGTGACGAAGGTAAGAGCCCCCAGGGGTTGGATCCCGCCCGGGGCCGGCTGGGTTCCAGGCAGGCCCAGCCCTCGGTCAAGGGCCAGAAGGTGATTCCTCACCTGGGCTGCGTCCTTAGCGCCACTGGGGCTTTCTCCTGGTTGGTTTCCCTTTTCCTCCATCCCCCCACATTTCTGCTCTGTTCTTGCCTCCTCTGTGACCTTCCCTTGCTGCCTCCCCCAGCTTGGGACCCAACAGACTAGCTGAAGGACGCGGGGTGGTTTGCAGGAGCCGTGGGGTGGGGGATGCAGCCCCCATTGTGGGGACTGGGGAGGTGGGGCTGGAACAAGTCTATGCCGGTGTCTTTGGGGAGAACGCTCCACCCCCCACACCTTAGATTCTCCCCTGATTGGCCAAGAAGGGGCTGTTGATGGGCAGGAGACTCGTGGAATGAGGAGTAACGGTAGTTTGAACTAGGAAGCCTAGTTCGAACTACCTAGTTCGTGCCCCGTGTAGCCGCGCTGCACGGGGTTCGAACGAGCGGGGTTTTAAAAATGGCGGCTCCCCGCTTATGCAAATGAAGCCCGGGAAATTCAAATCCCGGGCTTCATTTGCAAGTGCGGTATGCCTACATTACCCTCCTAGTTCGAACTAGCGGGGTAGTGTAGACATACCCTCAGGTCCTTGCAGTGCCTGTGCAAGACCGAACCGATAAGCAAGGGGCCATTTGGGGGCTGGGGCAGTCGCTCTGGGGAGCTGGAACCCCTGGATTTCGTTCATCAGGCTGCGCCCCAAGCTCCCCTTTGCTCCCCTCATTTCCAGCATGGCCAAACGTTTTCGGCTGTGGTTCAAGAAAGCCCTGAAGATGGCCCCAGGGCCGGTGGGGAGCAGCTTCTCCGTCCCCGCGGGCGGGGAAGCTGGATCCCACCAGCTCGGGGCGACTCGCCCACCGGCCAGGCCCCCCCGGACCTGGCTCCAGAGGCGGCTGGGCAGGCGGGACCCAGCCCAGCGGGGGAGCCGGGTAGGATGGCTCCGGGGCCTCCTCTGTGGAGAGAAACACCTGCCCCGGGAGCCCAGCCCCCATTACCACCAGGGGGCATCGCCCTGCCCGGCCCCCGGGGACCTGCCAGTCTCCGGGAGCCCCCAGCCCGTCGCTCCCCGCACCAGCCCCTGCAGCTGTGGGTCCAGGTCCGTCAGCAGCAGTGCCTGGGCCTCCAGCTGCAGCCGGGCCACCTCCTGCAGCCGCTCAGACCCAGGTGAGGGGCCGTGAACACGCTGGGCCCAGGGGCTCACCCAGTACCCGGGGGGGGCAGCCCCAGTGTCTGCCCCGCACCCTGGGCAATGGATGGGGGCGGGGGCTGCTTGGCTCTCTTGTTCCTGGTGGGGGCTCTGCTGAGGGCGTTGGCAGATGTGAGGGTGGCAGGGGGATGGGTCCCTGCGAGGGGCGTGTGGGGCCCAACCTGCCCTGGGTCCCTGACATGGGGGCGCGTGACCCCTGCTGGCCGCTGGAGTCACCCTGGTCCCTTCCCTCCCGCACAGAGCCCCCCTGCGCCTCGGCGGAGCTCTGCCAGGAGCGGGTGGACTCCCGGGTGGAGGAAGGGGCCATCTACGACATCGAAGAGCAGCTCCACACCCGGGACACGGTAGGAACCTTCTCCACACGGGGGGGACCCGAGATTGTCCGGCCCCTTCCCAGCACGTCCCCCCCCCCCCTCCGGGAGGGGCTTGTCCCTGGGGATCCCCCTGGGGCCCCTTCTCCTGCATGGCCTGGGCCCCCCAAGCTGGGGGCTCTTGTCATGCACCAGCTGGGCCCCCACAAGCCTGAGGCAGCAGTTGGGGGGGGAGTGCGGGTGCTTGGACAACCGGCAGCTCCCACCTCCACTCCTGGGAGGCCTGAGCCCTGCAGCTGTCCGTGGGGGGCAGGCAGGCCCCAGGCTCACAGACTCTCTCTGGGGTGCAGAGCCCAGCCGCCCTGCAGCGGTTCCTCTTGGCCATCCCCCTCGCCTGCCTCGCCGCCCTCCAAAGGGGCGAGGACACCCTGGCACCGCGCTGCTGCAAGGACACCATGGTGGCCAGGCTCGTGGTGAGGGAGTCGCGGCGGCCGGGAGGAGGGGAGGGGATACGTGGGGTGGACAGGGGTCTGCCTGGGCCATGGCGGCGGGTGGGGGTGCTGGAAACGGGATGGGTGGAGCCAGGAGGGCTGGAGGTGGACATGGGGAGGGCGGGTGGGGATGCTGGAGGAGGGAGGGACACAGAAATGGGGCAGGTCTGGGGTGCCGGACAGGAAGGGGGATTCGGGACAGGGAGGGGTCTCCCCGGGCCATGGGGGGCTGGAAGGGAGCCGAGCGGGCTGCTGGGGATGCGCCTGGGGAGCAGGGATGAGGAGGTTCAGAGGCTGGTCACCAGGGCAGTGAGGGGCAGGAGACGGCCTGGGGACAGGGATTGAGCTGGTCCCGGTTTGGGAGGGGGGTGCTGGGAGGGGCCCTGTGCCGGGCAGGGGGGCTACAGGGCAGCGGGAGGCAGTGGGGTTGGATCCTGCTGGGTGGGGGCGCTGGCCGTGTGAGCGTCTCTTGGGGGCCCCAGCCTCACACGCCCCTTTGTCTCCTTGGGTCTCACAGGAGATCATGGAGGACTCGCCCCCCCCGCTGGTCTTGGCCGACTGCCTCAACGCCGCCTGCAGCCTCAGGTACCGACCCCCCCCCCCCCCTGCCGACTCCCCCCAGAGCAGATCCCCTGGCCAGGGAGTGGGAAAGTCTCTGTCTCCTGCTGCTGAATTAACAGTCTCTGCCCCTCTCTCCTGCCAGCACCTTGCAGCCTCCCCTGCGGGCCCAGCTCCTGAGCCCCCTGCTGACGGCGGCCGTGGGACAGACAGTGTCTGGGGACTGGCAGCAGGAGCCCATCCACACGCAGGTACGTCCCTCCGGGCCCTGCTTCCGGGCTGGGCTGGAGCTCCGGAGAGGAGGGGGGGGGTGGCAGAGGGAGGGAAGAAGCTGCAGGTTTGGATCCTTCCCTCCAGGGTTCCCGTTGCTCTCCCGGGGGGCCCGTCCCTTCCACGCCCAGCCTGGGCTCCTCCCTGCTCTGCGAGGCGGCTCAGACCCTGCTCAAGGCTGCACCCCGGAGCCAGCGGGTGGACTGGATTCCCCAACCCCCCTCTGACCCAGGGCTCCCCCTTGTCTTGCAGCAGTTCATCCGGGCCCTTCCCTACGACCTCCAGGCCCTACTGGCGAGCCTCCTCGCCGAGTCCCCAGACACCGCCCGGCTGCAGCTCATAATGGAGGTGAGCCCCATGGGGGGGACGGGGCCATTGTCCCTGCTTCCTCGGGGGGGGGGGGCCGAGAGAGGAGCAGTGTCAGTGGCTGGGGGGGGCACAGTCCGAGAGGAGCCCCAGGCTCTGCCCAGAACCGGCACCTCCCTACGGGTCCTGACCTGCCTCTTTCCCCCCCAGCACCTGAGCCCGTGGCTGGAGTCCCGCCTGCCCCAGGAGCGAGCCAGGGCCCTTGGCAGCACCACGGCCCTGCTGGGAGTCGCCACCACCCTCCCGGGGTTTGACGTAAGTGACCTCGGAGCCGGGGGGTCTGGGGCTGCAGGGCGCGGGGCTGGGAGCGTCCCCGGGAGGCAGAGGCAGGGCCGGGAATGGGCCGGGAATGGGCCGCGTTCTCCTTTCCCCGGGGAGGGGCGACCCTGGGCCCTTCAGGGGGGCTCTTGAGGGACTGGGCCCCAGACTGGGGAGTGGCCGTCAGTGGATCCCCTTGTTCCACCCCCGGAGTGACCCTTCAGTCGGGGCCATTGCTCTGGGTTGTCTCCTCGCAAGGCCGGCCCCGCCCCCTCCCGGGAGGTGTCTCTGTCCGTCCCCCGAGCTCAGACCCGCCTCGGCGGCCGTTTGCATGGGACGTGCAGCCCCAGGATGCTGAGGGACCCCCCCTCTTCTCTCCCCTCAGAACTCCGCCGACTGGCCGAGGATGGGTCACCACGTGGCCCAGCTGGGCCTTTTTATTTCGGACCCATCCGAAGACGTCAGCCGGCTGGCCCGGGAGGGGGTGCACAGCCTGTATCAACTCCTCCTGCACCACAGGGGTAAGGAACCCAGCCGGGACCTGGGCCCCAGGGACACCCTGAGGGTGCCGGCGGCGGGGGGAGGGGACCCAGCCCTTTTCCCCCAGACTGGCCCAAGGGGGGATGCGTCCCTCTGTGTTCCCCTTCTGCCCCCTGTGCCCCTCCATTTGCCCAGGGATGCCTGCAGGGACCCGTGGGAGGGGAAGGGCTCAGACCTGCCAGCAGAATGACCCTGTTGTGTCTCTTGCAGGCCTCAACATCCACCAGGCAGAGGACCTGTGGTGCAGACACTACTACAAAGAAAGATGGGTCCTGGCTCACAGCAACAGCGTGAGGGTGGGAGAGGTAAGGACGCGCTGCCAGGGCAGGGCAGGGCTCGGGGGTGGGGCTGGCTGGGGCCCTCGTGGGGGTAGGAAGGTCTTGGGGGCAGGAGGAAGCTGTGACCTGGGGCAGGGGTTGGGGTGCCGGGTGAGGAGAGCGTCTGGGTGCAGGGTCTGGAAGGGAGTTTGGGGGAGGAGGAAGCTGTTTTAGCCCCAGGAGTTGGGGCCGGGCTCTGGGCCGTCAGCTGAAACCTCCTGTGCTCTTGATTCCAGGTCTTTGGGCAGCTCTTCTCAGCAGAGCAGGAGAATTGCTTTTTGGACAAGGCTCTGCTCGCTGCCCGCTCCCCCCTGCGGCGCCCCAGCCAGGCCGGGCTGGTCCTGGCCCACGCCCTGCATGGGCAGGCCCATCAGCTCCTGGAATACATGGTGAGCAGCCGGAGCAGATCAGGAGAGTGGGGCAGGGCCAGGGTCTCCTTCCCATCCCCTCAGGGAGTCCCCCGCCCCTTTCCTCAGGCTGCCCCCACCCCACGTCCCTGCTGGCAGAATCCCTCCTGCCCCTGCGAGCGTCCCTGGGGGTGGGGGAGGCTCTGAACACAGAAACTGTCCTAGGAGGCGGGAGGGGGCCGAGGTGTCAGGAGCTCTGGGGGGGGGGGGGGTCAGGAGCTCACCCTGCGGGCCTGACGGGGGGTGACCAGAGAGCAGGGGGAGGAGGGTGGAAATGCTGGGGGGCCAGTTCCCCTGAGTCCCCAGGGATGAATGTGACGGATTCTGCTTCCCTTGCAGCAGGAAGACACCCAGTGAGAGCAGCAAGAGCTGAGGAGCCAGCAGCTGCGTCCCCCTCCCCCCAACCCTCCCAATTGTATTGAATTGTATTTACATTCTCATTAAACAATGTTTCAAAAAACATTTGGATCAGGCTTGGTCAATAATTTGTAATGGGGGGGCCATTTTGGCAACTGATCAAGGGCCACATTTCTACCGAGGGGTTTGGGGTCTGGGACGGGGTGGTTGGGTGCAGAAGGGAGCTTAGGGGTGGAGCCTGGGTGCAGGGGGGGGGTATGATCTTGGGCGGTGGATAGGGGTGCAGGGTCCAGGAGGGGGTATGGGCGCAGGAGAGGACTCTGGCCTGGGGGAGGGGCTCTAGAGGGGTGCAGGGTCAGGGAGGGAGCTGTGACCTGGGTGAAGGGGGAGCAGAAGGTTTGGGGGAGGGGGTGCGGGTGCCAGAGAGGAGTCTGGCCTGGGGGAGGGGTGTCGGGGGGTGCAGGGTCAGGGAGGGAGCTGTGATCTGAGGGAATGGGGGACGCAGGTTCAGGTGGTCGCCTGGGACAGGCAGTCGGGGAGGGGACGTGGGCGCCAGGGGCAGGCTCTGGCTGCGGAGGTGCCTACCTAGGCAGCTGCGTATGGGGGAGCCCGACTGTCACCTGAGGGTATGGGGGAGCTCAATTTTCAACTGTGGGGAATGGAGGAAATACTGTGGAGTGGAGGGAGCGAGATGGGGGGGGCTGAATTGTTCCCGGAGGGGAGATCTCCCTGGCTTGCGGGGGGAGGGGCGTTTCCAGCAAAGCCCTCACATAAGAGGGGGACAGACGGGGGGAGGGAGAGGACGGGGATGGGCAGGGCAGGTGGAAATGGGGAGGGGCAGGAGAAGGGAAGGGGGAGGAGATGGAGGAGAGCAGGGGATAGGAGTGGGGGGGGGATGAGGAGCAGGACAGAGGCAGGGCAGTGGTGGTGATGGCTGAGCGATGAGAACAGCTCGCAGGGAGCTTAAAGCCAGCAGATGCTTTTCGGCAGAGTTGCCATTTGCCCTGGCGGCTTTGGCAGAATAGCTGTGCCAGCGGGGGGGGGGGGGACGGGGGGGGGGCTTTTGCCACACACCCAAGCCTAGCCAGCTGTGGCGGCAAAGCCTTGTGATGTAACCTAAGCCCTTGGCAAGGTCGGGATCAACCTGCTCTGACAATTTCTCGGACCGGCGGGTTGAGAAACAAGGATCGTGCAGGGAGATGGGGATGACTAGGAAGCGAATCCAGGTGTGGGGGGAATATCCTGGGTTGGAGGGTCAGTCGATACCCCCGCCTGCCACTGTCTGCCGGGGCTCTGCCCGCAAGATGGAACCAACAGCTGAGTTTGCTTTTCTGCCCCGTCGTGGGCACAAAAGGCCCAGAGCAGCCTCCTGCTATCTTGGAGGAAAGGGGCCAAAGTTCAGGAAGCAGGTGCCAGGCTGGGCTGGAATCCGCGAGCGCCGCTTTTGCTTTGCCCTTCCTGGAAGCTGGGCTGCAGGTGAGTGGCGGTTTCATCTCCGCTCTTGGGGTGTTTCTTGTGGGTTCCGAGTGTGGATCTGAGAGGGGCTGCGCAGGGGCAGTGTCATGAACGAGCTGTAAGCGTTACAGCCCCTTCTGCGCAGGCTGGCTCCAGCCTCCCGTCTGTCTCCAAGCCCTGGGGGAGAGGCGGGAGGCCAGCAGCATGGCCTAGTGGAGGGGGCAGGGGGTTGGGTGTAAGAACTCCCGGGTTCTAATCTAATGCCACCTAGTGACTAAGGCACAGAGTTGTGTGTTAGACCCTTGCTCCTCAATTCTGCGCTCACTCTCGCGCTGGTGACCTTGGAGAGGCCTTTCAGGTCTCCCTTTCCCTGTCCATCAAAGGCAGGCAAGTGCGATGTAATGCCCTGGAGCAAGTGCTTTGGGACGTGTCGCACAAGTGTGCCTGGCTCACAAGCGTGTCAGCACAGCTGTGTAAAAGCGTGACAAGGGCTTTGAGATCGATGCCGAAGGCTTGTGAGGCTGTGGCTGGCCAAGTGACAGGGAAATGAAAGGTCGGAGTTTGGTCAGTTAGATTTTATGGTAATACACTGAGACGAAGCACTTTGGGCGTATAAACGATAATGTCTTTCCAAGTGCGTTAGTTCAAGCCGTGTCCTAGGAGCCAAGAGGTGAGACAAACATGCTTGGTCCTGTCTCGGTGCAGGGGTGGACTAGATCAGTGCTTCTCGACCAGTGGTACGAGTCCCCTTAAAGGTACTCAAGAGATGTCTGGGGGACACGTCAACACAACTGAAATTTGGAGAAAACTGAATTTTAGTTTTCAGTTGACAGCGCTTTATTCTTTTTGTACCTTTTACACCCAAAAATGCCATCGCCCGCCCGGCTACGATGCAGTTGTTTAAACAAATGTGTTGCAACGGTAGGAAAAAATTGTGTGTGTCTGAAAACTGTAGGTACTGGGGGTACTTACACATTTTTTTTTAAAGGGGGTACATTATAAAAAAAGTTTGCGAAACACTGGACCTATCATGGTCCCTTCCACTCAGACTTTTCTATGATTCTGTGACAGGGCTGGGCGATAATTTTCAGAAGGGGGCCACTTAATGGATTTTGGTATGGGGTCATAGGCCGGCTCCACCCACAGAAGGGACGGAGCCTGAGGCAGAAGGGGCGGTGTTGTGGACTAGCCCACCCTCAGAGTTCTCCGTGGCTGAGGCTTTCAATTAAAAGCACAGAAAAGAGCTCACAGATTTGCCACTACTGGCAGCTGTCCAGCGTTGCTACAGCTTTTTAAAGGGCTTGTGGTTCCTGCCCCTGCTGTAACCATGAGCCGTGAATCATTTAAAATCGGATCCTGCTGCCTGAGTCACCACTTAGAATTCGGCGGCATGGGCAGCAGGATCTAAACACAAAGTGGCCAGATCACAGTGTTAGGTGGGTGGCATCTTACCCAGCCCTGTTATCTGAGCTGGTTTTGAAACCTCCGTGTCCTCCTTATGGTCTGACAGCTGCAGATTTACTGCCTGTCTCTCCTCTCGTGGCCCAGCCTAGCTGCAGCTAATGGACTAACTCAGGTTAGCATCACCTGCCCTGTCTTGGTGACTCTTCACAGCTGAACGGCCTATAAGGCATCGTGCTGGTCTTCTGATCTCTTGGTGACTCCTCTGCCTTCTGTTTATTTCTTTCTCCCTAGCTGGCCGATTGAGTCAAGCCCTGTCAGTGCGTGAAGGCCCCAGGCATTACAAGTGCAATGGTCTCCCATGCCCAAGGTAATCGGCTGGCTAGTAATGGATGGGCTGCTTGGTTATCAGGTTAGACTGCACAAGCCAGGTCTATGGGACCCCATGGCCAGCTCGCACCTGGTTCACAGGGAGGCAGCTGTACTAATCTGAAATGGCTGGAGGACACCACCATCATTAGGCTCCAGAGTTACAGCACTCGCTATTCTTGGAGCTACTTGTCTGAGGCAGGCAGCACAGCTTAACAGCTCATTGGGACGTCTTCTTTTTAGTTGTGAGATCTGGGCACTTTAGAATGGCTCTAGCTATTTAGCAAAGGCGCACAGCTATAGGCATGGGGGTTTCCAGCTTTATTCACCTAGGTGGCTGATTCCAGGAAGCAAGGGTGTGTGTGTGTGGGGGGGGGGGGGGGGAGTCCTGTACAGAGGGTTCCCTGGCCCCTCTGCTTCCATGGCTGTGCAACTGCCACCAGGTGGATTAGAACCTGGGATTTTTGGAGCTTAGGGCAGGAGCTGCTACAGCTTGAGTTATAAGCCAGTTGCCTCTCAGCATAAGCTGAAGAGCTCCCTTGTAATAATTGCTTGCTGGAAGTGGTCTCAGTGCCACTCCATAGGATAGTGACCCACATCAGGTGTGTGGGTTACAGCTGCAGGCCTGCTCCCAGCATCCGGATCTGCTCTCTGGGTGGCGTCTATAACTCTGTGGCTGCAGCCCTGCTCCCAGGACTGGATCTGCTCTCTGCCCATAGGTGTGTGCAGCACATTTCATTAGGGTGTGCACCCAAAGAATGTTTTTAAATGTACTCTTTGACCCCCTTGACCTCCGTTAGCCACGCCTCTGGAGGTAAGAGTTTCAGGGCAATATGGACACATGACCAGAAATAAAAGGTGTCATGTGACCTCCCCCCCCCAAGGACTTTTCCCACCATCCTTTTACCAATAGGGATTAGTTTGGCCCTCACCAACCCCCCCTGTGCAACAATCCTGCAATTGCATTAACCCAACGTGTGAGACATTAACTCGGGGGGTGGGGAGGCTGGGGGAAGTGTTCCCTCTAAGAGTTTCCTCCCATGAGCACAATACATTTTGTGTTGTGCACCAGTACTGAGTTTGTGGCTTGTTTGGATGTGCCATGGTGGCACCCAAGTTATACATAAATATCTTATGAACCACTTACCTTTCCCCTCTGCTGCCCTGTCTCCTTCCCTTCCTCCATCAGCTCCCCTGGTGCCTGCTGCCCCCCAATCCCTCACCCACCTCTGCTGTCCTGACTCCTGCCCTCCTCACTGCCCTCGGCCTTCCCGAGACCTGCCCCCTCCAGCAGCCTTTCTCTCCCCCCCTGTGCCCACTCCTCCAGTAGCCCCACTCTGACCATGTGAGCTACCCCTCCTCATCCCCTCTCCTAACACCCCCCTCTACACACCTGTCCTGCTTCTCTCCTCTGGTGCTGGTCCCTCCCCTGCAGGTGTCTGCCCTTCTGCTTCACCCCCCGGACTCCCCTGGCACCTGCACCTTCCCTTACCCTTGCACCCTCTTGGTGCCTCCCCCTTCCCTCACTGCCCCTGCCCCCTTTGCCCACTCCCTCACCACCCTCTGCCCCCGTTCCCCTCATGCCCCTGTGCCTTTACACGTGCCTTGTTCCATCTCCGCCTTCCTCATGCCCACCCCTTCTTTCAAGCCTTCTCCCAGCACCTCCCCTTCTCCCCTCTAGCCCCCAAAGCCCTTCCCCTCTCCTCTCCTAGCATCATCCTGTCCCCCCCCCCTCACTGACACCTCCCCTCCTGCCCTTTTCCTCATTGTCTCCACTTGGCCCCTGGGCATTTGTCTCTCTCCTACACCCTGTCCCTTAGTGCCTTCCCCTTTCATCTCCTGACCTGCCACAAACCCCCACCCCGCAGACTCAGGTTCCCAAAGTTCCGGCAGTCCCCATCACTTGGTGCCTGCGCCGGGTCTGACTCGTAGGGTTGCCAGGTAGACCCTCCCCCAAAAAAACGGACACACTTGATCCTGGGCAGGGGGGAGGGAGGAAGAGGGACTGGCTGGGGGGGGGGGGGGGGCAGGAACTGGCTGGAAGGAAGAGGGGATGGGAAGCAGCTCTGGGGGGGAGGGGCCAGATCCTGACCCTGGCCCCCCCTTCTCCCTCCCCGAGGCCAGTCATGCTGCCCCTGACCCCCCCTTCCTCCCTGAGGCCAGTCGCACTGCCCCCGATCCTGACCCCGGCCTCCCCTTCTCCCTCCCCGAGGCCAGTCATGCTGCCTCTGACCCCCTTCCTCCCTGAGGCCAGTCGCACTGCCCCCGATCCTGACCCCGGCCTCCCCTTCTCCCTCCCCGAGGCCAGCCCTGCTCCCCAGCTCAGTGCGGGCCCCTGCTCTCTCCTTAGCTCAGTCCCACTCTGCCGACCCTGGCCCCCTCCTGGCTCCCTGCTCTGCCAGTCAGGCTGAACTGGGACTTTAGCCTCTCCCCGTTGTTCCTGGGGACTGTCAGTCTCAGGATTTTGATCTCTCATTTCCCCTGCCTTTCACTGAGTTTCAGTAAGGAGCTAGCAGCAATAATGCCTCTACTTTTTCCCCCACTCCTGTGCGGAATACATTTTGTTATGTGCACCAAGGCATGCACGGATGTGCACTGTTACGTCACGTGGAGTTTCACAGCATGGGAAGAAATCAGTGGAAATACAGAGAGCTTGTGTAGTTGCAAGTGTCCATTTTATTACATAGCACGGAGCTAGCTAGAAAAAACCCAAACCAGCTGGGCTGACCCCCAGTGACCTAACGCAGTTACTATAACAACAAGATCTATGTCTACACCCAGTACACCACATGCACCACCACTAGAAACACATGCTACCGGCTAGCAAACTGGGCAGCATTTGAATGTCTCCTGGCTGGCCGCCCAAGAGCTCAGCTTGCAGGGAACACTGGCTAACCGTCCCCTTCCACCTGGAGAAGGGAGAGACAGGAAAGCAGCAACAGAGCATCTGCCTGGGGGAAGCCCGAATCCCATGCAGGAGTGGAGCCCTGTTCCTTGTTCCAGGCCCTTGCTAGAGTCCCCTCCCGTAGCTGCAGCTATGGCCGGCAGTTTTAAAAGCGGACTTACGCTGGCCCTGCAACCCGAGCGACTCTGTCAGTGGGTGCTTATCACTCCATCACCTCGAGCTGTTTAAGCAGCTTGTTTAACCAAGGAGGGAGGGAAAGGGAAACCTTTGGCCATTTGAGGGTTGCGTGCCAATGGAGGGAAAGGGGATGGATAAAAAGGGGCTGAGCACACGGTACTGCCTCTTTTTAAACCCAGGCCCAAAGATGTCCTGGAATTCTGGGCCACTGGCCTGAAGGAGATGGTCAAACTGCCTGGCAGCTGGACTTTTGGAGTCTTGTTATTCCTGGGCTCCTGGTAGCGATGGCTCCCATTCCAGGGGATTCCTGCCAGGTAGTTTACCTCAGACAGCAGCTTTTATTCCCCCGTGTCACTTCTCCCAGTATCTGAGACTTTGGTCATGGGGATCAAGCATTTAACATGATTCCAAGAGGAACCGGATGGTTCATCTAGCGAGCCAGGCTCACCGATATTTGAGTAGTTAATAAAAATCCCTAGTTGCTGTGTGTAGGTCTAAAAAGTGAAGGTTAGTATCATTAGTCTTATTTTACAGACAGGGAATAACCTCTCCAACCTGTGGGAGAGGCAGGAATAGAACCCAGGTTTCCTGATACCACAGTCAGGGCTTTGTTACCAGGCTACATCCTGTACTAGAAAGGATGGGCCTGAAGCATGGGCCTGGTGTAAGGCCTGAGGCCTGAACCAAAGTAAGCAAGAGTTAGCTGAAGAGAAACAGGCAGGTCGTGTCAAAAGCAGACGGTTGCCTGAAAGTCTTGGGACTTAACCCTAACTGTCTTGCCTGGAAAGGTTGAAACCATAGACAAAAGGTCCTAGAAAGTCTCCAGGAATGCTAGAGAAGCAGGAAGCGAGTTGACAGGAGGCCAGGAAAGAAAATGGAAACAGAATTTGGGGTTTTGAATTGGAAGCAGTGATGTGCCTGTTGTGTGATCATGCCTGGAAGATGTGAATTAAGCCAGGAACCTGGGCAAGCAGAATCCAGCGACTTTCTTGGCTAGGGAAAGACTAAATCTTGGAACAAGAGAGATGTGAGTAGAACAGGGAATTTTTAGTCAGACGCTACTAGGTTATTTTCTTTATTTTTTTAGTTTGTTGGACTTCTTTTTGCTAAGCACATGTAACTATCCCCCTTTACCCTAGAACTCTTCAAACTGAATCCCAGGGAAGCGATTTTCTGTGTTTTAATCTTTCTTTTTTCAGTTTCTTTGTAACACCTAGCAACCAAGTAGATACGCTGGAGGGCAGTAGATATGCTGGAGGGCAGGGATAGGGTCCAGAGTGACCTAGACAGATTAGAGGATTGGGCCAAAAGAAATCTGATGAGGTTCAACAAGGACAAGTGCAGAGTCCTGCACTTGGGATGGAAGAATCCCGAGCATAGTTCAGGCTGGGGACCGACTGGCTAAGTAGCAGTTCAGCAGAAAAGGACCTGGGGGTTACAGTGGATGAGAAGCTGGATATGAGTCAACAGTGTGCCCTTGTAGCCAAGAAACCTAATGGCATATTAGGGTGCATTAGGAGGAGCATTGCCAGCAGATCCAGAGAAGGGATTATTCCCCTTCATTCGGCTCTGGTGAGGCCACATCTGGCGTATTGTGTCCAGTTCTGGGGCCCCCACTATAGAAAGGATGTGGATGCATTGGAGAGGGTCCAGCGGAGGGCGACCAAAATGATTAGGGGGCTGGAGCGCATGACCTATGAGGAGAGACTGAGGGATTTGGGTTTGTTTAGTCTGCAGAAGAGAAGAGCGAGGGGGGTTTGATAGCAGCCTTCAACTTCCTGAAGGGAGGTTCCAAAGAGGATGGAGAGAGGCTGTTCACAGTAGTGACGGATGGCAGAACAAGGAGAAATGGTCTCAAGTTACAATGGGGAAGGTCTAGGTTGGATATTAGGAAAAACTATTTCACTAGGAGGGTAGGGAAACACTGAGATGGGTTCCCTAGGGAGGTGGTGGAATCTGCATCCCTAGAGGTTTTTAAGTCTTGGCTTGACAAAGCCCTGGATGGGTTGATTTAGTTGGGATAGGTCCTGCCTTGGGCAGGGGCTGGACTTGATAACTCCTGAGGTCTCTTCCAGCTCTATGGTTCTATGATTCTAAGTAATGTTTCACCAAGTGTATTTGTTTTGTTAATAGACGTCACATTTTTAAAACCATGATCTGATTCCTGCATCCTAGAGGGCGGAAGGTTCTGTATGCACGTGCCTAAGACAGCAAGCCATACTTCTAGGAGAAATTACAGGTTTTCAAGCTCTCTCTGGAGGGAGTGTCAAGGACAAGGAAGGTACCCCACAGGAGGGAATTCTGAAATGCGACTGTCTGGTTCTCAAAGGGGTTTGTGCATTTGGATGATGGCAGCAACACCAACACAAGCCTCCAGTGGCAGGGTATTTTAAAGTCTCTTGTGGGCCCCCACCTTCTGCACTTGGAGTGCCAGAGTGGGAAACAGCCTTGACATGACCCCTCTCCAATTTATCAACATCCATCTGGAATTCTGGTCACCAGAGCTGGGCACAGAACTCCAGCAGCAGAAGTTCAAGTGCCGAATAAAGAGGCTAAGTCGGTTCCCCACTCTGGCACTTGGAGTGCAGAAGGTGTGGGCCCAAAAGAGACCTTAAAATACCGTGTCTCTATGGGCTTCTGCTTCAAAACTTCCCAAGGTCACAGATTCCCTGAGCTTAGGAGGGTTGCTGCCTCTACCCAAGTGGAAAAAAACTTTTTCTTCTTGAACGCAGGAAGAAGTCACTTGGGAACGTATTCCAGAAGGGTACCCCAAACTCTTTTACACAAGAGCCAAAAGAAATCTTATGAGGTTCAACAAGGACAAATGCGGAGTCCTGCACTTGGGACAGAAGAATCCCAAGCATTGTTACAGGCCTGGGACCAACCAGCTAAGTAGTAGTTCTGCAGAAAAGGACCTGGGGGTTACAGTGGATGAGAAGCTGGATATGAGTCAACAGTGTGCCCTTGTAGCCAAGAAGGCTAATGGCATATTAGGTTGCATTAGGAGGAGCATTGCCAGCAGATCCAGAGATGTCATTATTCCCTTTTATTTAGCACTTGGAAAGAAAAAAAGAAAAATGAAAACAAACTGTAATTTCTGATAGCTGTCCTCTTAGTCTTAGGCAGGTATACACAGACCTCCTATTACTTTCCAGGATACAAAATCAGATCATAGCCTTAAAATAGGTGATTATATTAAGAAAACAAAAAGGTATTCATTTGTAAAGCTGACTTGGCTGCTAGGAGTTATAGCGCAACTGAGAAAAGAACAGATTAAAACACAGACAATTGCATCCCTGGGATTCAGTTTAAAGTTATAGTGGGGAGAGGAGGGGATATGGATTTAGCACAGAGGAGTTTAACCAAACAACAAAACAAAAAAATAACCTGATCGCATCTAAATAAACATTCTCTATCTACTCAAGTATCCACACTTCCAAGGTCCAGTCCAATTCTAGGCCCAGGTATTCTTTTTTTTAGGCATGATGTCCCTGCCCAGTTCAATTCATCCCCCCCCTCATCCCCTTCCACAGCTCCAGGATTAAACTCACAAAGAAAAACAGCAGACAGATTCCCTTTTAATGCAGATCTGAACTCTTTCTTCTCACTGGTGCTCCTGGCTCCCTGCCAACACTTTCTAGCTAGCTAGGTTTAACCCTTTAGTCACTGAATACTGGGATGTTCAGAAAAGAACAGTGGGCCTCCCATCCATCACAGAAGCGAGACAGCCTCTTTACTCCTGCTCAAGCGTTTCCTGTTTATACATCCCAGAATTACAATAGCTTTTTAAGCCCCAACGCCACAATGGGAGCTCATGTTCTGCTGATTACCCACCATGACCTCTACATCTCTTTTCCCCGCCCTGCAAGTCTGGCCCACAGAACCATGGGAAGTGGCATAGGCTAGCCTTGGCTAGGGCAAAGGAACACGTGGGCCTTTCTCTTCTCCATCTCTCCCTCTGCATTGCACAGCAGGGCGCAGGAGTGCCAGGGGGCTCTGTGGACGCTGTTTGGCTTAATGCCAGCGAAAGCAGGGTCTACAGGAGTACTTACGGGTTCCTAGTGTTAAGAGCTGTGATGTGGTTGCCTCAGCAGCGTGGCTCAGTGCTTCTGTTCTTGGAGCTCTGGTGTTATCAGTGGTCAGTGCAGGTAACGCAGCCTGCTCCTGCTGCAGAGCTCGCTGTTATGCACAAAGACCGACCACAGACACCGTCTGGTGACAGAGGCACTTGGCCAGGTTTATAGCCGTGTAGTCACAGATCTAGTGCCCTGGATTTGCGGTTACGCGTGCACCAACTCAAGTGCTCCAGGATGAGGAGCAATTCAGTCAGTAAGTCTCTGTTGTCCCTTCGGCCATGCAAAGGGGGTAAGGCCAGGCACCCCAATATTTATAGCCTAAAATAAACTTGTCTGGTTTCGGACATTTGTTTGCTCCCTCCGCTTGTACCTAGTACCTTGAACCGAAAAATATTAGCAGAGACACTGTTGAGCATCCACTGCGGATGCGCTCGGTGAGGCTAATCTTCGTGTTTTACCTCATCCCCGTTGCAGGGTTCCAGACCAAGGAGGATATCTACTGCCTCGCTTTAGCGAAGGCCCTGTACACTGTGCCCATGCCAGTGACTGCTGGGTTTTATGCACCATGGGGACATTGCAAAAACCTGCTCTTACACAAAATCAAGGGTGAGTACTGCCCCGGGGAACGTAAGACGGGGAAGGAACCTTGTGGGAATGGGGATTAGTGGATGACAACTATCTCCAAAGAGCCAGAGCCACCCGTACTCATTTGCTGATTATGCAATCGCATAGGGGACCTGAAAATTTGGAGCAGCACTGGGTTTTCATGTCCACTCCACCCACCTGCCTCTTCCTATCCATGGTCTGTGGCTCTGCTTCCTCCAGCAGCAGAAGTTCTAGAAGATCTAGTTAATTTACAAGTGACAAAGTCTGCTCGAGCTACTGGCAGAACATCAACGACATAGTAATGAAGCCATTTAACAGGCATTTGCCAACCTCTGCTAAATGTTTGCTGAATTTACTGTGAGAGTCGACAGGACCTTAGTTTAAAATGTGTTTGTTTATTAGTGTGTGGATGAGGATTATAAAATCACATCGCTAAAAATTCAACATCCATCTGGGCTGCTGTTGGGCAGATGGGCACCAGTTTAATAGTACGGCGTAGGATCCCATCAATCCTAAGGATGGCTTTGCCAAGAGCTACCCATTCTTGATTGCTTCCCAGAAGGGAGGGATTGTGAATCTGGAAGACCCTTCAGGAGGAGAGATTTAAGGCACTGCCAGGTACCTAACATATCTTCCTCTTTTATCTCAGAGAACATGGAAAACGAATCGAAGAAGAAAGACCAGGAGGAATTTCAGCGGACGCAGAAGATGCAGCGTGACAACACTGGCCGGGATCTACTCAAGCTCCTGTTACTCATGATCTTCTACCGGCCGGTCCTGACGGAGCAGCAGAAGTGGAGAAGGAACGTGAAACACGTCTTCATCCATTTCAGCGCCTGGGAGTACGCGGGCTGCGACCAGCTCTGGGCAGGCCTCATTACCACACTGTGCGACGGCATCGAAAGCCACTTTGGTCTCCTACCCATGAGCATTTACAGGACCATAGACAGGAAATGTAGCATCATCGAAAGACCAGGGGATCAGGAATGGGTTAGCAAGAAGTTCCTCTTCCTCCCGCTGTGGGCGGCTGTGATCCTTTTGATCATGGTAGCTATTGGGGTGGGTGGTCTCCTCCTAGTGTTTGGGATCCCCATCGGGGATGCCTCGGGAGACGCCATAGCTGTCGTGGAAGGCATTGGGGTGACGGCTGTCAGCGTCTCTGCAGCAGCTGCCATACGGCTCACTATCACAGTGGTACGAAACATTATCGTCACCTAGAAGAGCCAGCTGGAGAGACAGATGAACCAGACGGCTCTCAGCGCACAGCTGGGCTTCATGAGCTGCGTGAAAAGCGAAGTCAGGACAATCACTGGGTTCCTGCAGTACATGGAGATCTTCCAGCGGCGGAAGCTGCGGGTGGTGCTGGAGATCACCCACTTGATACATGGAGCCCTGACAAGGTGGTGGGCGTCCTTGATGCCATGAACATTCTCCTCTCAGACGATGACGCCCCTTTCATCTCCATCCTGGCTGTTGACTCCAGCATCATTGTCGACTGCTTGGAAAGCTCCAAGTATATGAGAGGTATGGCCAACAACGGCTACGAGTTCTTAAACCGCATCGTCACCCTGCCCTTCTCTGTCCCTCGGATGGACTGCGACACCAAGCGGAGGCTGATCAGGAATATCATCGCGCGCAAGGAGCAGCTAGAGGCAGAGGTCGGCTTCCGGCAGGATGGCAAGATGGAAGCCAGCTCTGACTTCCTCAACATCTCTCGCTACCATTCGGCCAACCACGATGCCCAGAATCCAGTTGCAGAGGACAGCCAGATACCTCTCATGGTTGGAACCCCAGCGCTGGGAACCGGCAGCTGCGGGAAAGGTATCCGAGCCAAAGACCTCATTCAAGATGCTTTCGACTACCTCCTGGATGACGCCTTGAAGGAATTCATGATAGACAACGTGGTGCAGATGCGGCGCATCGTGAACACCGTCACCATCACCATCAGGCTGCTGGCGAGTAACATCCCCAAGGATGAAGTGTGTCCGAAGAAGGTGGTGGAATGGGTGCTCCTTGCCAACCAGTGGCCGTGCCGTCTGAGCTGGCTCTTGCAGTGCATCGAGGATGAGGAGCAGAGGAGCCGAATGGGCAGCTGCCATGGAAGCCCGCTCCGCCCCGACATGTCTCTGTGGGAGGTCTACGAGAAGTACATGGAAGAGCTGGACATGCTGAAAGGCCAGATGGAAAAGCTGCTGGAACTGGACCAGGATCCCGAGCTGTTCCACACTTTCCTGTGCGGCAGGTTTCGGGTGGAGGAGGCCCTCTTCTACCTCCCCTTCACGGTCAATTTGGACCCATCCCTGAAAAGACAGATGGAGCTGCAACGTGGCAGCCACAGACTGAAACGGACAAAGAAATTCGACAAGCTCAGCGCCTGCACTCTGCTGGGTATGACGGTGGAGGATGTCTGCCGAGAGGTGGGTCACCCTTGGGTTTCCTTCCTTCGAGCAGGGCCAGCTGTCGATAGAATGTCCATGCCTCTTCATCGCAAGAAGCATGTCATTCATGTGACAGCAGCTGCCCACAGATGATGGCTACAGGCAGAGCCATCTTTGCAAATCGTGGGGCCCTGAATAATTGAGGGCCCTTCTGCAGGATTGCCTGGGCCTTTTCCCCTCATGCAGCTTCTGCTGGAGGTCTGGTCGTTCCTACTACCTCCCTACCCCAAGCAGGGCTCAGGAACTAGAGCAGAGTTGCAGATCCTCTCTGCTTGCTAGCTTGCTGCTGCTGCTGATTTGAACCCCGTAGCAGATTTGAACCTAGGCCCTCTAGGAGTGTGTCTAAACTACATGGCTCTCTCGATGGAGCCATGTAGATGAGGCAGAGGGAAATGAAGCCGCGATTTAAATAATCGGGGCTTCATTTAAATTTAAATGGCTGCCGCTCTCTGCCGACCAGCTGATGATCAGCTGTTTGTCGGCAGATCGGGGCAGTCTGGTCGCTTCCCCGTCGACGTGAAAGCCCTTTGTCGACCTCCCCGGTAAATCTCATCCCACGAGGCATCACGGGGAGGTCGACAAAGGGCTTTCATGTCGACGGGAGCGTCCACACTGCCCCGATCTGCCGACAAACAGCTGATCATCAGCTGGTCGGCAGAGCGCGGCAGCCATTTAAATTTAAATGAAGCCGCGATTATTTAAATCGCGGCTTCATTTCCCTCTGCCGATCAGCCTCATCTACATGGCTCCATCGATGGAGCCATGTAGTTTAGACACACCCCTAGAGGCCTCGACAGCTGGAGCCATGAAGGCAGCTGGCTCCCAGCTTAGGATGTAGAGCTCCCTTGTTCTTATCTCTGGCTGTAAGAGGTCCAATTGCCACACGAAGGGACAGTGAACCACACACACTAGGTGTGTGGATTACACTTCCAGCTGAGAGGAGCACGTGGGGGAGGGCGAAGGGAAAAGCCCTGCAGCAGACAGGACAGAGCGTCCCCAGAGACGAACCGGCAGAGGCATATCCTCAGACATACAAGAACACATGGCTGCTGCATTGGGGAACTCAAAAATTTGGTGCCCAAATTTTCCGGTGCCCTATGCAGCTACATATTTCCCATGGGCCTAGGGACAGCCCTGACTACGGGCCCCAGAGCTGGGAGAAAACTGTCCCACATAACTGGTGCATAACTGGAGGGAGAGGAGCGAGAACTAGTGGGGGTAGGATGTTGAGGGGAACAGGCGGTGTGGGATGGGGGCTTTCGGGGAAGGCACAGTGTGGGTTTGAGGCCTCAGGAGTAGGGGGGGCACATGAGGGGGAATGGGCAGAGTGAGGATGAGGGGGAAAGGGTGATGGCCACAGTCCGGGCTCTGCTAGTTCCCCCACTTTCTGCTGCTCCTGACTCTTGGTTTGCAGAAAACATTTCTTCTTGGAACAACTCGGTTCCTTGCAGCTCTTTCCTCCAACCCCGAAGCCATTGGCTGGCTCTCCCCGGGTTCATCCTTTACGCTCTGAAGTGACTTTGGTCGGTTTTAAGACTGGGAGACCCGTAGCTGTCTGTTATGCACTCCAGAGAGAAGAGAGGCAAAAACATAAATACTCTTGCTGGAGGCCTGCAGCGTAATACCCCTTATCCAGAATAACACACAAGAACCCTGAGGCTATGTCTACACTGCTAGCTTTTGCCTGCTAATGAGTGCCAAGAAGTTGCTAACGAGTGCTTCATTAGCATACTCTCTGCCTGCAAAGGCCCGCAGTGTAGATATAGCCTTAGGTCGAGAGGCCCAACTCCACCCCCGTCAGGCTGACTGCATGCTTCCCTCCAGCCTACAAGCAGGGTCAGGAAACCTTCCCTCTTCATTTCAACACACCCCTCCAGTGGTCCCTGCATTGCTAGCTTTTGCCTGCAGAGAGCATGCTATTTCCCCTGCCGTGCCAACTTGCTCAGCGGTGCCCCTAGCAGAATCCAAGCACACGGCAGTGGGGTGTGCAGGGTACCATACCTGGCCCCACAGCCGGCCGGCCCGCCTTGTTTGCTAGAATCTGAGCAAGCCCAGACAGGTTCCTCTCGGGAGCTATAGCGGACCCTTCCTAAAAACGTGTTTGGCGACATGTTCAGTAGATGCACGGCACTAACGGGTGCTCCCACTTCTCTTCCAGATGGACACAATCGGCTTGAAGGAGGAAAACGTCCCGCTGTACAAACAGAGGCTCAGGGACCATAATCTCAACGGGCGCGCGCTGGTCTACAGTGACAACACTGAAATCAAAGAGGCCCTGCACATGAGTCTTGGCGAATGGACCCTCTTTAGCATCCATTTCCTTGGAGTGTTTCCCCCGGCGAATTTGGCCTCTTCTGTGGTGTCCCCCGTCCCGTTCCACGTCAGGCCAGAGGCTCTGAAGAACATGGTTGCCTTAAGAGAGACTGTGGCGAGAGGGAGCAAGCTCTCTCTGAACAGCTCCAGGGAAGATCTTTGGGAAAAGAGATAACTCTGAATCCTGAACACAGAGGTGAAAGTGCCCTGGTGTGCAGCTCCAGCAAGAACTGCAAAGACCTGGGCTGCAACAGGACAGTACCTGTGAGAAACTGTAAAGTTACTTTCACGGCCGCCTGTACAAAACCAGAAGCAAGATCGGGGCTTTCGCCCACAATGTACCTCCCTGCGACTCCAGTGACATCGCACGGCTGAATCATAGAATCCTAGAGTTGGAAAAGACCTCAGGAGTCATCAAGTCCAGCCCCCTGCCCAAGGCAGGACCAATCCCAACTCAATCATCCCAGCCAGGGCTTTGTCAAACGGAGACTTAAACACCTCTAGGGATGGAGATTCCACCACCTCCCTAGGGAACCCAGCCCAGTGCTTCCCCACCCTCCTAGGGAAATAGTTTTTCCTAATGTCCAACCTAGACCTCCCCCGCTGTAACCTGAGACCACTGTTCCGTGTTCTGCCATCCCTCACTACTGAGAACAGCCTCTCTCCATCCTCTTTGGAACCTCCCTTCAGGAAGTTGAAGGCTGCTATCAAATCCCCCCTCACTCTTTGCTTCTGCAGGCTAAACAAACCCAAATCCCCCAGTTTCTCCTCATAGGTCATGTGCTCCATACCCCGAATCATTTTGGTCAAGCTCCCCTGGACCCCCTCCAATGCGTCCCCATCCTTCCTGTAGTTGGGGGCCCAGACCTGGACGCAATACTCCAGATGTGGCCTAACCAGAGCCGAATAAAGGGGAAAAATCACTTCTCTAGATCTTCAGGCAATGCTCCTCCTAATGCCCCCTAATATGCCATTAGCCTTCTTGGCTACCAGGCCACCCTGTTGACTCATCTCCGGCTTCTCATCCACTGGAATCCCCAGGTCCTTTTCTGCTGAACTGCTGCTTAGCCAGTCGGTCCCCAGCCTGTAACAATGCTTGAAGCAATCAGATGACAAGAGAAGAATTAAGGATCCGGGGGGAGGGGGGGGAGGAGGGGGGGACTGTACTGGGTCTGAGGGATTTGGGGCACATTCATGTCAACGGGGCTGGTGACAGACGTTGTCGGGCCCTGGGTAATGTATGGGAGGGGGTCGGCTCAAGACCCCCTCAAAGGGGCAAGGCTCTAGACCCCCTCAAAGGGGCAAAGCTAAAGGTAGGAGGGGCAAGGCGAGGGCCAATCAGGCCTTAGCGCCACCCACCTTGCACCAGACAGAGCTCTAGGATTGATTTCATTTGCCCGGGTCTCTGGCAGTGGCGGCTGCCATAATAGTCGATACAGTGACCCAGAGGCCTGGACCCTTTTAAATCATCAGCTCCCGAGACAACTGCCCCCTTTGCCTCTCCCCCTCCCCATCCGTGGCCCCTGTCTGTGGGGCTTCAGACCCTGGTGGTCAAAGTATTTTGGTCTGGTTAGTACAGCAGGGGACAGGGAGTTGGGACATACGGGTCCTATTCCTAGCGCTGCCACTGGCTTGCTGTGTTTTTGAACAAGCTGCTCCTCCTTTTTGGGACTCAGTTGCCTCTGTAGTAAGTTGCGGGTTGGTAACATAAAATCAGCAGGCCCGAATAAAGGCCGGTAACATAAAAACAGCAACAGGCCTGAAATCTAGGAAGCAAGACTTTGGCTCAGTGGAACCGCAGGCAGGAAAGAGAAATAGTATAAGCCAGATCAAGCATAAAGGTCCAGGCACAGGTACCAAGCACATTTATAGAATCCTAGGGCTGGAAGAGACCTCAGGAGTCAACAAAAAATCCTCATTAAAAAAAAATTGTTTGGTGTTCCTCGGTCTTAAAAAGTTTAAGAAACACTCGTCTAGACAGTACTGGGTCCTGCCATGAGGGCAGGGGACTGGACTCGACCTCTCGAGGTCCCTTCCTGCCGGCTACATGTGGCAATGAAACGGTAATTCGAACTAAGTCCTTAGTTCGAATTAACTGTTACATCTCATTCTATAGCCGGGCGGCAGTTACTTCGGGCTAGTGGAATTTCAAAATGGCGACCGGACGGGAACATGCAAATAAAGCCTGGGCTATTTAAATCCCGGGCTTCATTTACAACTCCGGTTGCCTGCTTTGCCTACCTAGCTCAAATTAACGAGCTAATGTAGACATACCCTTATTGACTAATTGAGTAGTCGATGGAAATTCCACCAACTACTGGATTAGCTGATTAAGCGCAATTTAACATCCCTCGGTTGAGCTACCACATATGTTTTAGAAAGACATCCAATCTTTATGGCTTGTGTGTAGTTCAACGCATTAAATTCCAAGCAGGTTGCTGAAGTTTCTTTTTTTCATCATGATTGGCAATTTGACCAGCCTTATACAGTAATGGATCTTTACCATTCCTCTGATTTCTTTTGTTCCCGATATATTTAAACATTTCCTAATTATCCTTTATGTTACTGGTTATAGATTTTTTAGCTTCTCCTATCAACTGTTTGCTTTTTCATAACTCGCATCCTCCCTTTTTTCCCATTTGCTTTATATTTTTTTCTTGTGGTGTTTATGACAAAAACTAAAACATAGGACATAAACTTTGAGTCCTATTTATAGTACTTTAGGTTGGTTTAATGGAAAAATGGGTTGATACAGAGTAAATTGGAGTTCAAAATAACCCTTTCTCGGGCAATTTTTCTCTCGAAAGCCTCACCTTTTTCAGCCTCCTTCCACTAACTTCTGATTTTAAATGTCTGGATTGTTAGACATGTGCTCAGGAAACCTTACCTGTCACTAAACATAGATTTTGTTTGTGTTAATTATAGATATGAATGGAGCTAGTTAATCCCTGTTGTAAGATTCCAGTGGAGCCAAAGAAAGTAAACAAGTAACTAATTTGGGTCAATCTTTCTACTTGACAGTCCCTAGAAATCTACCGTTTCAACATTTCCCGGGAACAGAAACACAAGTTAGAACAGTGATAGAAATGTAGCCGTGTTAGTCTGGTGTAGCTGAAACGAAATACAGGACTATGTAGCACTTTAAAGACTAACAAGATGGTTTATTAGATGATGAGCTTTCGTGGGCCAGACCCACTTCCTCAGATCAAATAGTGGATCTGAGGAAGTGGGTCTGGCCCACGAAAGCTCATAATCTAATAAATCATCTTGTTAGTCTTTAAAGTGCTACACAGTCCTGTATTTTGTTACAAGTTAAAACACTCATTAATTTTGGCTTCATTCAGCTTTCCCTTCGAACAAATTAAAAACATAGTTGATAAGTGGCAAAGTTGGTGCATGGGAGTGAAGGACACGTTAGCTCATTATGCCTACACAGGGGGATGTCACACTGGTCTGACCAGTTCCAAGGACAGTTGGGCTGCCATAGAAAGGGATGCAGAGCTGCTCTTCAGGAGCTCCATGGATTAGAGCTATACTGCTGTTGAAGGAATTGGGGCTCTCAAATAAAAGAAGTCCCTTGCCTTAGAATCATAGAATCCCAGGGCTGGAAGAGACCTCAGGAGTCATCGAGTGCAGCCCCCTGCCCAAAAGCAGGACCAATCCCAACTCAATCATCCCAACCAGGTCTGTGTCAAACCAGGACTTAAAAACCTCTAGGGATGGAGATTCCACCATCTCCCTAGTTAGCCCATTCCAGTGCTTCCCCATTCTCTTAGGGAAAGAGTTTTTCCTAATATCCAACCTACACCTCCCCCACTGCACCTTGAGACCATCACTCCTCGTTCTGCCATCGTCATCACTGTGAACAGCCTCTCTCCATCCTCTTTGGAACCTCCCTTCAGATAGTTAAAGGCTGCTATCAAATCCCCCGTCATTCTTCTGCAGACTAAACAAGCCCAACTCCCTCAGCCTCTCCTAAGTCATGTGCTCCAGCCTCCTAATAATTTTTGTTGCCCTCCACTGGACCCTCTCCAATGCGTCCACATCCTTCCTGTAGTGGGGGGCCCAGAACTGGACACAATACTCCAGACGTGGCCTCACCACATCCCAATAAAGGGGAATAATCACTTCCCTAGATCTGCTGGCAATGTTCCTCCTAATGCACCCTAATATGCCATTAGCCTTCTTGGCTACAAGGGCACACTGTTGACTCATATCCAGCTTCTCATCCACTGTAACCCCCAGGTCCTTTTCTGCAGAACTGCTACTTAGCCAGTCGGTCCCAGCCTATAACAATTCTTGGGATTCTTCCATTCAAGTGCAGGACTCTGCACTTGTCCTTGTTGAACCTTATCAGATTTCTTTTGGCCCAATCCTCCAATATGTCTTGGACACTCTGCACCATATACCCTACCGTCCAATGTATCTACCTTTCCCCCTAGCTTAGTGACATAGGCAAACTTGCTGAGGGTGCAATCCATCCCCTCATCCAGTCATTAATAAAGATGTTGAACAAAACCGACCGTAGAACCGGTCTTTGAGGTACTCTGCTTGAAACTGACCGCCAGTCCGACATCGAGCTGTTGATCACTACCCATTGAGCCCAACAGTCTAGCCCGATTTCTATCCATCTTACAGTCCATTAATCCAATCCATACTTCCTTAACTTGCTGGCAAGAATAAGTCCAGGTATATCACATCCACTGAATTCCCCATGTCCACAGAGCCAGTTACCTCGTCATAGA
This sequence comes from Pelodiscus sinensis, assembly GCF_052426305.1. NCBI lineage: Eukaryota > Metazoa > Chordata > Testudines > Trionychidae > Pelodiscus > Pelodiscus sinensis. The sequence continues at coordinate 23,040,073 of NC_143069.1, read as the reverse complement.
AAGCAATCAGGTTCGTCAAGCATGACTTGCCCTTGGTGAATCCATGCTGACTGCTCCTGATCCCTTTCCTTATTCTAAGTGCTTCAAAATGGATTCCTTGAGGATCCCCTCCATGATTTTTCCGGGGAGTGAGGTAAGGCTGACCGGTCTGTAGTTCTGTGGATTGTCCTAAGGAACATCTTGGTACCATTTACCTCCCACAAATAAAGTACATACCGACCTATGTTCAGGACCAGGTCAAAGTTGACAGCATAACAGATAGTAAGTTGACAGTATGAAGACTAGGAAGTAAGCCCCCTTCTGCAAGGTAAGGGACGGTAACCAGGTAACAGGGGGTAGCAACCTGATACATCAGGAATGTATAAAAGTTCACCTCAAATGGTGTTCACCAGCTGACTGTGTGGGGGCACTGGATGGTGCTCAGTGGGTGTTAGGACATTGCCACGGCTTCCATAAAGTGTAGCGGCGCAGCGCTGAGTCTGTTCGCTGGCAACTATTATTGCATGTTGTTACGCAAAAAATCTGCTTGGGCGATTTCGAATCTTATCTGGTTTGTGGTCTCTGGGGACTCTGGGCACGGAGACCACATCCAGCGATAGTGACTCGGCTCTGCAACTTTAGCGAAGAGCCAGGTGGCTTGTACCTCATGCAGTAGAGAAGGCTCCAGACTTACAACCCAGGTAACAGAACTTTTGCGTTCTCCTCCAGCAGCAGGCGCTCCGACACAGCTGGACTGAGTACAACACCTGCAAATAACCCAGGGTATGTCTACACTACCCTCCTAGTTCGAACTAGGAGGGTAATGTATGCATACCGCACTTGCTAATGAAGCCCGGGATTTGAATTTCCCGGGCTTCATTAGCATAAGCGGGGAGCCGCCATTTTTAAATCCCCGCTGCTTCGAACCCCGTGTAGCGCGGCTACACGGGGCTCGAACTAGGTAGTTCGGACTAGGGTGCCTATTCCGAACTACCGGTACACCTCGTTTCACGAGGAGTACCGGTAGTTCGGAATAGGACCCTAGTCCGAACTACCTAGTTCGAGCCCCGTGTAGCCGCGCTACACGGGGTTCGAAGCAGCGGGGATTTAAAAATGGCGGCTCCCCGCTTATGCTAATGAAGCCCGGGAAATTCAAATCCCGGGCTTCATTAGCAAGTGCGGTATGCATACATTACCCCGCTAGTTCGAACTAGCGGGGTAGTGTAGACATACCCCCAGTTAGTTAATGCAAGCATAAAGAGAGGCAGCCTGGCCAGATGCAACCATTCATTAACTTCCAGGCCAGAGAGGGCCATTGTGATCTTCAGTCTAGCCTGGCATCCTATGAGGTGCACACAGGCCCTTCTCTTCCACTTGTTTAAACAGAGGCACCCTGGGGCACCTTAAAGACTAACACGTGTATTTGGGCATCCGCTTCCAGGGGTAAAAAACACTTGGACCTGCTTTTCCTCCGCAACAGCTGATGCCCAAATAAATCTTCAAGGTGCCACAGGACTCCTTGTTAGTAATGACTGTTGGGGTTGCCCCTCTAAGGCTATGTCTACACTGCAGGCTTTTTGCACAAGAACAGCTGTATTGCGCAAAAACTTGCAGAGTGTCTACACTGCGTGCGTGTTTTTGCACAAGTATTACAGTACAGCATCAGCAAACAGGGCTTCTTCCGGAAGAGTTATTCCTCTCCCCACGAGGAATAAGCCCTCTTGCACAAGAGCTCTTCCAGAAGGCGGCAGTGTAGACAGGCAACATGAATTTCTTGCGCAAAAAACCCCTACGGCTAAAATGGCCATCAGAGCTTTCTTGTGCAAGAGAGTGTCGACACTGCCATGGATGCTCTTGTGCAAAAGCACATCTCTTCTGCAAAAGCACATGGCAGTGTGGACGCGCTCGTATGGAAGACCTTTTGCACAAGAACTCTTCTGCAAAACAGTTCTTGTGCAAGAAGCCTGTAGTGTAGACAGAGCCCACGAGTTTCAGAGGGTAGCTGAGTGAGTCTGTAACAGGAAAAACTTAAAACTCAACATATAGTCACCTTAAAGATTAACAAACCGTGTCAATGGGATCATGAGCTTTCCTGGCCATAGCCCACTTCTTCAGACGACTGGAGTGTTGTATGTCCAGAACCAAAATGAACAGGGGAGGAAAAAATGGGAGGGGCGAAAAAAGGAGGCAGGGGGTATGTAAATATCAAAGGGAAAACCCAGCTGGTATGTAACAGACACCACTGATAAGAGTTGTTGGGAATTTCCCAAGAACCGATCGGGGTTTCTTAGGAACAAGTTTAAAAAGGGGTGAGAATCGGGGTGAACTGGGTGGATGCCTGGGTGAGGGTTGGGTCGAACAACGCAGGGAGGGAAAAGCAGGAGCGTGGGGCGTGAGGGCAGGTGAGCGCTGCGGTGAAAGCCACGTGCGCAGGCCGGGCCGGGCCCCTCTCTCCTCCAGCTGACTTGCAACTTCCACTGCCGGCCCACGTGGCCCTCGAAGGGCGGAGCTTCCCCTTTCCTGCGCCCGCCCCTGGGGCCCTCCAGCCAATGGGAAGCGAGGGCTAATGTTGCTGGTGTTTCAACATTCGGAGCCGGCTGGCACAGCTGCTGCCGCGGGCCCGGGAGCTGCGAGCAGGCAGGAGGCGGAGGTGAGGGGCGGGGGGCGGTGACTCCTGGCCCCCCAGCGCAGGGGGGTCCAGGTCCGGGTCCGTCCGGGGTTACCAGGCCGCGCACTCCCCTCGCTCTTGGAGGCGACGCTGGTGCCAGTGTCTGCTTCAATGCGACCCTACAATAACAAGCCCCAATCGGCCGAGTCGCTGCTTGTTTCACCTCGTGTCCCCCTGCGCTGCAGAAATCCCGCCTCTGCTGGGCCAGCCCCGAGACACGGGGTTGCCCCTGGATTGTAAGCAAGCTGCCCCCTTCTCCCCCATGCTCCCCGTTCCCTGAGTATCCGTCCTGCCCCCGCAGCCTGCACAAATCTTCATCCTTTAGGACCAAATAGGAAGGGGAGGGGGCGAGGGATTATTTTCTTTATTCCCACCCCCCCTAACGGAAGGAGCTGTTCTCTGTGTCTGTGTTTACAAACCAAGGAATGTGTTTCTCCCTGGTTTGGGTTGGGGGGTTTTTTTTGCCTGTTTCTTGACAAGATTGATTGAAATGTTGGTCTGACTAGAGTAGTCCCCAAGTTTAGCGCCCTGCCCTGAAGCAGGACGAAGTCAACCAAGACCTACGGGTTTGTCTAACCCTGTCTAATTTTTTCTTCCCACCCATGCTTCCCCAGAAGGGATCAGACAGGCTGTACACAGCGGGTGTTTAAGTCTCAGCTTGACAAAGCCCTGGCCGGGTTGATTTAGTTGGGATTGGTCCTGCCTAGAGCAGGGGGCTGGATTTGATGACCTTCTGAGGTCTCTTCCAGCTCTATGATTCTATGATTCCCTCCCCTTTCCTTCACCATCATTAATATCCTTTTGCAGTGAGTTCCAGAGGTTGATTATACACTTCAAAATACGTCCGTTTTAACTAGAGCTGGAAGGAAGTTTTCTGAGGGGATGTTTTTCCATTGGAAAACGCTGATTTTAGTGACCTTTTGTTTGGAAGGGGAAAACTCCACCATTTCAGAACATTAAAATGTAGTTTTCCATTCCTGAAATGACTCTTTGTTTGGTCTCTTTAAAGTTTATCTTCCGTAATCCACAGTACTACATTTAAAAAAAGTCAAAATCTAAACAAAACGTGAATTTATTTGCAGAACTGTGTGTGATCAGGAAAAAAAAGTCAAAATCCTGGAATTTCTAGTCCCAATTCAACCCTACTTTTAGCCACCTTGGTGCCAGGGATGTAAAATCTCATTTAATTAGCTAACCAGTTAAACAATATGTTGAACCAGTTAACCGATTAAATGGGACACGTAGGACGTGTTAAAGATGGGCTTGGAGCAGCCCACACACCTACCCCCTTGGCACACTGCTGTGACTGCTGAGCAACCCTACCCGTGGCGTGCCAGAGTGCCCTCTGCCTATGGCTGGTGGAGGGCTGCTCCAGCCCCGTCTGGTTAACCATAACCGGCTTACTGGTTAACCATTCACTTCCGAACTTGGTGTCCCCACTGCTAACATTAGGACAGTGGTCCCCAACACGGTGCCCGCATTTGTATGCGCCCGCCAAGTGCTCAGGGCTGGCCTGGCCCCGGGCACGTGGCGCATGTGCGGTGCCGGAGCTGGCCCCGGGCGCATGGTGCACGGTGAGCGCCGGCCCCGGGGGCGCCGCAGATTGGCTGCCCGCGCTATGGCCACGTGGCGCATGGGGGGAGCGCAGGCTCCGGGCGTGCGGCACTTGCAGGGTGCGCCAGCCCTGGGCGCACAGCGCTTGGAGAGCGCCGGCCCCGGGCGCGCGGTGCTTTGGGGGGGGAGAGTGCCAGCGCTAGAGCCGGCCCTGGGCGCGTGGCGCTTGCAGGGGGCGCCTTCCCCGGGCACGCGGTGCTTGGGGGGAGAGCGCCAGTCCCGGGCGCGCGGCGCTTGGTGGGAGGCCCGGCCCTGGGCATGCGGTACTTGTGGGGGGGGGGCGGCCCTGGGAATGTGTCTATGGGGGGGCCCCGCCCCCGGGTGCGCAATGGGGGGCTCCGCTCCAGGGCGCCCTGCGGGCAAACAGCCACACCCCTTGGCGCCCGGCAACCTCAAATGGTTGGGGACCACTGCATTAGGAGAAGCCATTGGCTGCCTCCCCTGCCCCGCCCCATTCCTTCTTTGACATTCCCCTGCTCCCATGGGGGTCACGCTGCCCCCCTTTGAGAGCTGATGCTGAAAAGTGCTGGGAAAGCTCGGGGCGATTATCTGCCTGACCCCGGTGAATAGGAGCTGCCAAAGGCCCTGAAGTGTGACAGACCCTGGAGCTGTGACCGGCCCTTTCACCCAGCAGGATGTGCCGAATGCCCCAGAGGACCAAGGGATGGTGGGCGTGGCACTTCAAGCACACCTTGATTTTCTTCTGTCAGGGCTGGGGCATCGGACCGTCCAGGCTGGGTTCCTGTGATTTCCCGCGCGTGCTGGGCGGATGGTTTCCTGTCCAGTGCAGATTGCTGCTGGTGCGGGACCTCTGCATATAAACGCTGGGTAAGTCCTGGTGGGTTTTTAATGGGCACTGCCATGTGGTTTGGTAACTCAGGGTGCCCCTGTATAAAACTATGGGACACCAACATCTTGAATACTGTGTACAGATGTGGTCTCCTCACCTCAAAACAGATATTTTGGCCTTGGAAAGGGTTCAGAAAAGGGCAACTAACATGATTAGGGGTTTGAAACGGGTCCCATATGAAGAGAGGTTAAAGCGATGGGACTTTTCAGTTTAGAAAAGAGGAGATTGAGGGGGGATATGATAGAGGTCTATAAAAACATGAGTGGTGTGGAGAGGGTGAATCAAGAAAAGTGATTTATTAGTTCCCATAATAGAAGAACTAGAGGACACCAAATGAAGTTAATGGGTAGCAGGTTTAAAACTAATAAAAGAAAGTTCTTCTTCACACAGGGTGTAGACAACCTGTGGAACTCCTTGCCAGAGGAGACTGTGAAGGCTAGAACTATAACAGGATTTAAAGAGAAGCTAGATAATTTCACGGAGGTTAGGTCCATAAAAGGCCATTAGCCAGGAGATAGAAATAGTGTCCCTGGCCTCTGTTTGTGGAAGGCTGGAGAAGGATGGCAGGAGACAAATCGCTTGATCATTGTCTTTGGTCAACCCTCTTTGGGGCACCTGGTGCTGGCCACTGTCAGCAGACAGGCTACCCAGTACTGCCGTTCTTATGTTAGGGTTCTTGGTTGGGGCACAGGGCAGAGCCCATCGGTTCAGAGCTGCTAAGAGCAGAGTTATTTGCACTTACGTCCCAGCCAGACTCCCTCTATCCCCTAACACAGGGCTGGGGGGATCCTTTTTTGGGTCGGGGGCCACAGAGAAATCCGTCGGGCCTTGTAGGAGTTGGGCGGCAGGAGTGGAGCTTAGTGCCTACGGGGCCAAGGGAAACAGAGAGGGCACCATGTCCACAGGGCCAGGGTGCCATTTTCCCTAGGGCCTCCGGGTGGGGTGGGGGGGGGGGGGTGTGTCTATGGTCTAGGAGCCAGGGCCCACCAAAGATGAATCCGACCCAGGCTCTGGTACATCTCTGCAGTGCTGCCGGCCGGTTCCCCCACCTCTTGGTCCTCAACCCAACTAGACCCGCTTCCCGACGGCTGGTTGCCCCCGGCCAGCCCCGCTCCCTCCAGCCCCCTCCCAGCCAGCCCCGCTTCCCGGCGGCCGGTTCCCCCCCACCCCCTCTCTTCCAGCCAGTCCCGCCCCCCCCCCCCCCCCGGCCCCTGCGGTTCGGTATTTTTTTTAAACCATCTGGTAATCCTAGCAGGTGGGGGTGAAAAGTGCATGGAAATGCCCGCACAGGCGCGTCTGGGAATGAGATGCTGCTCTAACATCTCCGCCTCTGTTCACTTCCAGCCCCTGCCTCGTGGCGCTGGCCCCCCGTGGCCTGGGCAGGCCCCCCAGGCGCACCATGGCCCGGCATAGCAAGCTGCAGAAGCACGTCCTGAGCCTATACAGGCAGTTCCTGCGCGCCGGCCGGGAGAAGCCGGGATTCCTGCCTCGCATCCAGGCTGAGTTCCGGAAGAACGCCAGCATCCCCCGGGCCGACGTGATGCACATCGAGTATCTGCTCCGCCGTGGCCAGAGGCAGCTGGCGCAGCTCCGAGACGCCAACACCAAACAGATGGGCACCTTTGTCCAAGCCAAACCGGAGGAGCAGTGACCCCTGCTGGTTGGCGCAAGCGTCTGTCTTGTACTGGGACGGTTGGGGGTGAATTCACAGATCAGCCTTCCTGGTTCTCACATCCCTGTGCACCCCTCGTGTCCAAACACAGGTGCCTGGCTTGGCATTTGCTGAGCTAAGGTGTCTTTATTGGCAGCCAAGCTTTTAAACAGTTCAGGTGTGGATGGGTGATCTGGAGGAGATGCTCTTGTTTCCAGGACCTGGTACACAATTCATTCTACCCCTGCTGGCTCCTCTCTTCGGGTATGTCTACACTACAGCGCTAGTTCGAACTAAGCTAATTCGAACTAACGCGTCTAGAACTAAAAACTAGTTTTGCTAATTCGAACTAGCAAGTCCACATTGAGTGGACTCTGAACAGGGCTTAAGGATGGCTGGAAGCAGTGCCAGCAGGGCATCAGAGGAGGACTTAGAGCGTGGAGATGCAGTCTCAGGCTAGCCGAGGGCTGCGCTTAAAGGGTCCCGACCCCCACCCCGGACAGACAGTTCTAAGGGGTGCCCCGCTTGAAAACCAGTCCTGGCTTGGATTGCCCGGCGTACCCACACTGGGCACATCACACCACTCAGCCATCAGCCCGGCTGCACTTGCCGCAGGCTGCCATCTGGGGAGAGGGGGTAATCGGGGGGCTGCAGGAGAGCTTCCACCCCCAGAAGCCTGCAGAGCCAGCCCAGTCCTCCCCATCGGGGGCTCGTACCCCATTCCTCCCTCACCTCCTTCCACTTACCCTTCCCTAGCCCCCCTTCTTCTTGATGTACAAAATAAAGATAACGTTTCTTCCAACATTGACTCTGTCTTTATTGAACAAAACTGGGGGAGACTGGGAAAAGGAGGTGGGAGAGGGGAAGATTAAGGCTGGGAGAGGGGAGGGCAACTAACATGATCAGGGGTTGGGAACAGGTCCCAGATGAAGAGAGGCTACAGAGACTGGGACTGTTCAGCTTAGAAAAGAGGAGACGGAGGGGGGACAGGCTAGAGGTCTCTAAAAGCAGGGGTTGGGTGGAGAGGGTGCATTGAGAAAAGTTCTTCCTGAGTTCCCATAAAGAAGGACTAGAGGACACCAAAGGAAAGGACTGGGTAGCAGGCTTGAAACTAGTAAGAGAAAGTTGTTCTTCTTGACAAAGCAAATAGTTAACCGGTGGAACTCCTTGCTGCAGGAAGCTGTGAAGGCTACAACTAGAACAGAGTTGAAAGGGAAGTGAGATCAAGTCATGGAGGTTGGGTCCATGGAGTAGTCTTAGCCAGGGGGTAGGAGTGGTGTCCCTGCCCAAAGTTTGTGCAAGGCTGGAGAGGGATGGCACGAGACAAATGGCTTGGTCACTGTCTTTGGTCCATCCCCTCCACGGTCCCTAGGGTTGGCCGCTGTCGGCAGACAGGCTACTGGGCTAGATGGACCTTTGGTCTGACCCAGGACGGCCATTGTAAGCTCAGGGCTCAGGGTCGGGGGTCTCAGTGGACCCCCTTGATTTTCATGCAAACCTGCTCCTGGGTGGCCAGGCTGGCAGCTCTCCTGCCCTAGATGGCCACTTTCCTGTGCCTAGTGCGGAGATCGTGGACGAGGTCCACGATGTCCACACTAGCCCAGGAATGTACCCGCCTCTTGCGGTCCCGGGCAAGCTTCCGGGAGCCGCCAGCCTGGTCCCGGGAAGAGGGGGTGGGCTGGGGGGCATCGGGTGGGTGGCTCTGTGCCGTGCCAGGTGCAGGGTCTGCTGGCTGGGTGCTAGCAGGCTTGCACCTGGCACGGGCACCGTAGCCAGCCCGTGCCCCTTTAAGGGGTCCGGGGCCGGGAGGGGGGCATAGAGTTTCCCTGGTGTTGGCCAGAGTGGCCACCAGGGAAACTTGGGGAGGGCTAGCCTCCCACTAGTTCAAATTAAGGGGCTACACAGCCCTTAATTCGAACTAGTAAGTTCGAACTAGGCTTAAGCCTCGTAAAATGAGGTTTTCCTAGTTCGAACTAAGCGCTCCGGTAGTTCGATTCAAATTCGAACTAGCGGAGCGCTAGTGTAGCGGCTATGAATGTTAGTTCCAACTAACGTCCGTTAGTTCGAACTAACATTGTAGTGTAGACATACCCTTCCATCCTTAGCCAAAGAGGAACAAGCCAGTTAGCCCAGGGAAATAAAAGAAAGGGAGAGCGGTGACGGAAAACCCTGTGTCTGTCATTTTTTCAAATGATCTATCTTGCCTAAAAGCCTGTCAGGGATTGGGCTCTGTTGCAGGAGGTGCTGACGAAACACTCCGTGGATTTGGGTGCTACAATTCCTGAGTGTCGTCCGCCTTCCTGCCCCCTCCCCCCACCGAAGCGCTTTGGAAGGCTCACAAAGGACAGAGACCTGCCTTTTGAAAATCCGACTCCCCACCGGTGTCTCAAGACAGGCGGCTCTCTCTCGCCAAAAACGGAGGCAGCAGCGTGGGATGACAGGCAGCCAGGTCGCAAGGGGAGGTGCTTTTTAGACCAGTTCCCTCCTGGCACTCCGTACTGCTGCCTCTGTATCAGAGGCAGCAGCACAAGCTGGCAGCAGCCCTTGCCTGGGGGCTGGGTCTGAGCTTCTGGACCTGGTGCAAACTGGAACTGAGCGAGGCTGCCTGCCTGCCTGGCTCCTAACACACTGTAAATGCAGAGCCGCAGAGGGGGTAGGTCCCGCACCCAGCGCGAGCCAGGACTGAGACAGCTGGCCCCTGGGGACTATCGAAAAGTCAAGTAACCGATAAGAAATCATGAGGTTAATTGACTACTCAGTGAATATCTAACGTCCCTAATCCCTTTTCATAGTTCCCCTCTGGACTCTCTCTCCTAAAGCATGGCCCTGAGATCTGGACACAGTGCTCCAGCTGAGGCCTCCTCCGTGCCAAATAGCTAGGAGAGTGACCTCCCATGTCTGCCGTACGTCTCCTACCACGCCCCAGGGCTATGCCCTCTTACTGAAGGGCTTTGTGTCTGAGATCGCTTCTCTCCTAGGCTACGTCTACACAACGAGTTTTTTTGGCAACAAATATGCTAACGAGGGACTCTATGACACGCAATGTCATTTGCATATTTTCTGCCGATCCGTTTTTGTGCTCGGGGTTTGTGCGCAAAACCAAGCCGTGTGGATGTTTACTTTTTGTGCAAAAAACCCCCTTTTCCCACAAGATCCCTATTTCTGCAAAAAAGCCGACCGATCTTGTGCAAAAAGGGGCTTTTGCCTAAAAAGAAAACATCCACATGGCTTGTTTTTGTGTGTTCTTGCGAAAAAACTTGTTGCGCGTCTACACTCTACGTGTGTTCTTGCAGAAGTAAATTTGCAGTAAAGCATCAGAGAACAGGTCTCCTTGCACAGGAGTTATTCCTCTCCCGACGATGACTAAGCCCCCTTTGTGCAAGAGCCGTTGTGCAAGAAGGCAGCGTGGACAGGCACCAGGGGCTTCTTGAGCAAGACACTTTTATGGCTAAAATGACCATCAGAGCTTTCTTGCACAAGAGAGCGTTCACACTGCCATGGACGCTCTTGTGCAAAAGCCCATGGCAGGGTGGAGGCACTCTTGCACGAGACCTTTTGCGCAAGAACTCCGGCGTGAAACAGCTCTCGTGCAAGAAGCCTGCAGTGTAGGGCAGGGAGCAGCCTATGAGGGAGGGGGAGGGACCCCTAGTAATGGCTCAAACTTCCCAGGGGGGTGGCCAGAGGCAGGACATTTGCCTGGCAGGGGGGGGGGGCGGTGACCTCACAGGGGCTTTGGGCAGCCCTCAGCATATAAGGCAAAGGGCAGGTGGGGAGGTGGTGACCTCACAGAGGGACCCACATCTCAGGCTGATAAAAGCGGGGGGCGGGCCCAGGGGACTTTGGAGACCCCCGGTTGCTTTAGCTCTGGTGCGTCTCCTCCTCACGGTTCGTTCGCGTTCTGTGAGTTCCACATCCCGACACCTTTGTGACGAAGGTAAGAGCCCCCAGGGGTTGGATCCCGCCCGGGGCCGGCTGGGTTCCAGGCAGGCCCAGCCCTCGGTCAAGGGCCAGAAGGTGATTCCTCACCTGGGCTGCGTCCTTAGCGCCACTGGGGCTTTCTCCTGGTTGGTTTCCCTTTTCCTCCATCCCCCCACATTTCTGCTCTGTTCTTGCCTCCTCTGTGACCTTCCCTTGCTGCCTCCCCCAGCTTGGGACCCAACAGACTAGCTGAAGGACGGGGGGTGGTTTGCAGGAGCCGTGGGGTGGGGGATGCAGCCCCCATTGTGGGGACTGGGGAGGTGGGGCTGGAACAAGTCTATGCCGGTGTCTTTGGGGAGAACGCTCCACCCCCCACACCTTAGATTCTCCCCTGATTGGCCAAGAAGGGGCTGTTGATGGGCAGGAGACTCGTGGAATGAGGAGTAACGGTAGTTTGAACTAGGAAGCCTAGTTCGAACTACCTAGTTCGTGCCCCGTGTAGCCGCGCTGCACGGGGTTCGAACGAGCGGGGTTTTAAAAATGGCGGCTCCCCGCTTATGCAAATGAAGCCCGGGAAATTCAAATCCCGGGCTTCATTTGCAAGTGCGGTATGCCTACATTACCCTCCTAGTTCGAACTAGCGGGGTAGTGTAGACATACCCTCAGGTCCTTGCAGTGCCTGTGCAAGACCGAACCGATAAGCAAGGGGCCATTTGGGGGCTGGGGGCAGTCGCTCTGGGGAGCTGGAACCCCTGGATTTCGTTCATCAGGCTGCGCCCCAAGCTCCCCTTTGCTCCCCTCATTTCCAGCATGGCCAAACGTTTTCGGCTGTGGTTCAAGAAAGCCCTGAAGATGGCCCCAGGGCCGGTGGGGAGCAGCTTCTCCGTCCCCGCGGGCGGGGAAGCTGGATCCCACCAGCTCGGGGCGACTCGCCCACCGGCCAGGCCCCCCCGGACCTGGCTCCAGAGGCGGCTGGGCAGGCGGGACCCAGCCCAGCGGGGGAGCCGGGTAGGGTGGCTCCGGGGCCTCCTCTGTGGAGAGAAACACCTGCCCCGGGAGCCCAGCCCCCATTACCACCAGGGGGCATCGCCCTGCCCGGCCCCCGGGGACCTGCCAGTCTCCGGGAGCCCCCAGCCCGTCGCTCCCCGCACCAGCCCCTGCAGCTGTGGGTCCAAGTCCGTCAGCAGCAGCGCCTGGGCCTCCAGCTGCAGCCGGGCCACCTCCTGCAGCCGCTCAGACCCAGGTGAGGGGCCGTGAACACGCTGGGCCCAGGGGCTCACCCAGTACCCGGGGGGGGGGAGGGGCAGCCCCAGTGTCTGCCCCGCACCCTGGGCAATGGATGGGGGCGGGGGCTGCTGCTTGGCTCTCTTGTTCCTGGTGGGGGCTCTGCTGAGAGCATTGGCAGATGTGAGGGTGGAAGGGGGATGGGTCCCTGCGAGGGGCGTGTGGGGCCCAACCTGCCCTGGGTCCCTGACATGGGGGCGCGTGACCCCTGCTGGCCGCTGGAGTCACCCTGTTCCCTTCCCTCCCGCACAGAGCCCCCCTGCGCCTCGGCGGAGCTCTGCCAGGAGCGGGTGGACTCCCGGGTGGAGGAAGGGGCCATCTACGACATCGAAGAGCAGCTCCACACCCGGGACACGGTAGGAACCTTCTCCACACGGGGGGGACCCGAGATTGTCCGGCCCCTTCCCAGCACGTCCCCCCCTCCGGGAGGGGCTTGTCCCTGGGGATCCCCCTGGGGCCCCTTCTCCTGCATGACCTGGACCCCCCAAGCTGGGGGCTCTTGTCATGCACCAGCTGGGCCCCCACAAGCCTGAGGCAGCAGTTGGGGGGAGTGTGGGTGCTTGGACAACCGGCAGCTCCCACCTCCACTCCTGGGAGACCTGAGCCCTGCAGCTGTCCGTGGGGGGCAGGCAGGCCCCAGGCTCACAGACTCTCTCTGGGGTGCAGAGCCCAGCTGCCCTGCAGCGGTTCCTCTTGGCCATCCCCCTCGCCTGCCTCGCCGCCCTCCAAAGGGGCGAGGATACCCTGGCGCCACGCTGCTGCAAGGACACCATGATGGCCAGGATCGTTGTAAGCGAGTCGCGGCAGCCGGGAGGAGGGAAGGGGATATGTGGGGTGGACAGGGGTCTGCCTGGGCCATGGCGGCGGGTGGGGGTGCTGGAAACGGGATGGGTGGAGCCAGGAGGGCTGGAGGTGGACATGGGGAGGGTGGGTGGGGATGCTGGAGGAGGGAGGGACACAGAAATGGGGCAGGTCTGGGGTGCTGTACAGGAAGGGGGATTCGGGACAGGGAGGGGTCTCCCCGGGCCATGGGGGGCTGGAAGGGAGCCGAGCGGGCTGCTGGGGATGCGCCTGGGGAGCAGGGATGAGGAGGTTCAGAGGCTGGTCACCAGGGCAGGGAGGGGCAGGAGACGGCCTGGGGACAAGGATTGAGCTGGTCCCGGTTTGGGAGGGGGGTGCTGGGAGGGGCCCTGTGTCGGGCAGGGGGGCTACAGGGCAGCGGGAGGCAGTGGGGTTGGATCCTGCTGGGTGGGGGCGCTGGCCGCGTGAGCGTCTTTTGGGGGCCCCAGCCTCACATGCCCCTTTGTCCCCTTGGGTCTCCCAGGAGATCATGGAGGACTCGCCCCCCCGCTGGTCTTGGCCGACTGCCTCAACGCCGCCTGCAGCCTCAGGTACCGACACCCCCCCCCCCCCGCCGACTCCCCCCCAGAGCAGATCCCCTGGCCAGGGAGTGGGAAAGTCTCTGTCTCCTGCTGCTGAATTAACAGCCTCTGCCCCTCTCTCCTGCCAGCACCTTGCAGCCTCCCCTGCGGGCCCAGCTCCTGAGCCCCCTGCTGACGGCGGCCGTGGGACAGACTGTGTCTGGGGACTGGCAGCAGGAGCCCATCCACACTCAGGTACGTCCCTCCGGGCCCTGCTCCCGGGCTGGGCTGGAGCTCCAGAGAGGGGGGGGGGGGGCAGAGGGAGTGAAGAAGCTGCAGGTTTGGATCCTTCCCTCCAGGGTTCCCGTTGCTCTCCCGGGGGGCCCGTCCCTTCCATGCCCAGCCTGGGCTCCTCCCTGCTCTGCGAGGCGGCTCAGACCCTGCTCAAGGCTGCACCCCGGAGCCAGCGGGTGGCCTGGATCCCCCAACCCCCCTCTGACCCAGGGCTCCCCCTTGTCTTGCAGCAGTTCATCCGGGCCCTTCCCTACGACCTCCAGGCCCTACTGGCGAGCCTCCTCGCCGAGTCCCCAGACACCGCCCGGCTCCAGCTGATCATGGAGGTGAGCCCCGTGGGGGGGACGGGGCCATTGTCCCTGCTTCCTCGGGGGGCCGAGAGAGGAGCAGTGTCAGTGGCTGGGGGGGGCACAGTCCGAGAGGAGCCCCAGGCTCTGCCCAGAACCGGCACCTCCCTACGGGTCCTGACCTGCCTCTTTCCCCCCCAGCACCTGAGCCCGTGGCTGGAGTCCCGCCTGCCCCAGGAGCGAGCCAGGGCCCTTGGCAGCACCACGGCCCTGCTGGGAGTCGCCACCACCCTCCCAGGGTTTGACGTAAGTGACCTCGGAGCCGGGGGGTCTGGGGCTGCAGGGCGCGGGGCTGGGAGCGTCCCCGGGAGGCAGAGGCAGGGCCGGGAATGGGCCGGGAATGGGCCGCGTTCTCCTTTCCCCGGGGAGGGGCGACCCTGGGCCCTTCAGGGGGGCTCTTGAGGGACTGGGCCCCAGACTGGGGAGTGGCCGTCAGTGGATCCCCTTGTTCCACCCCCGGAGTGACCCTTCAGTCGGGGCCATTGCTCAGGGTTGTCTCCTCGCAATGCCGGCCCCGCCCCGCCCCGGGAGGTGTCTCTGTCCGTCCCCCGAGCTCAGACCCGCCTCGGCGGCCGTTTGCATGGGACGTGCAGCCCCAGGATGCTGAGGGACCCCCCCTCTTCTCTCCCCTCAGAACTCCGCCGACTGGCCGAGGATGGGTCACCACGTGGCCCAGCTGGGCCTTTTTATTTCGGACCCATCCGAAGACGTCAGCCGGCTGGCCCGGGAGGGGGTGCACAGCCTGTATCAACTCCTCCTGCACCACAGGGGTAAGGAACCCAGCCGGGACCTGGGCCCCAGGGACACCCTGAGGGTGCCGGCGGCGGGGGGAGGGGACCCAGCCCTTTTCCCCCAGACTGGCCCAAGGGGGGATGCGTCCCTCTGTGTTCCCCTCCTTCTGCCCCCTGTGCCCCTCCATTTGCCCAGGGATGCCTGCAGGGACCCGTGGGAGGGGAAGGGCTCAGACCTGCCAGCAGAATGACCCTGTTGTGTCTCTTGCAGGCCTCAACATCCACCAGGCAGAGGACCTGTGGTGCAGACACTACTACAAAGAAAGATGGGTCCTGGCTCACAGCAACAGCGTGCGGGTGGGAGAGGTAAGGACGCGCTGCCAGGGCAGGGCAGGGCTCGGGGGTGGGGCTGGCTGGGGCCCTCGTGGGGGTAGGAGGGTCTTGGGGGCAGGAGGAAGCTGTGACCTGGGGCAGGGGTTGGGGTGCCGGGTGAGGAGAGCGTCTGGGTGCAGGGTCTGGAAGGGAGTTTGGGGGAGGAGGAAGCTGTTTTAGCCCCAGGAGTTGGGGCCGGGCTCTGGGCCGTCAGCTGAAACCTCCTGTGCTCTTGATTTCAGGTCTTTGGGCAGCTCTTCACAGCAGAGCAGGAGAACTGCTTTTTGGACAAGGCTCTGCTCGCTGCCCGCTCCCCCCTGCGGCGCCCCAGCCAGGCCGGGCTGGTCCTGGCCCACGCCCTGCATGGGCAGGCCCATCAGCTCCTGGAATACATGGTGAGCAGCCGGAGCGGATCAGGAGAGTGGGGCAGGGCCAGGGTCTCCTTCCCATCCCCTCAGGGAGTCCCCCGCCCCTTTCCTCAGGCTGCCCCCACCCCACGTCCCTGCTGGCAGAATCCCTCCTGCCCCTGCGAGCGTCCCTGGGGGTGGGGAGGCTCTGAACACAGAAACTGTCCTAGGAGGCGGGAGGGGGCCGAGGTGTCAGGAGCTCTGGGGGGGGGGGGGTCAGGAGCTCACCCTGCGGGCCTGACGGGGGGTGACCAGAGAGCAGGGGGGAGGAGGGTGGAAATGCTGGGGGGCCAGTTCCCCTGAGTCCCCAGGGATGAATGTGACGGATTCTGCTTCCCTTGCAGCAGGAAGACACCCAGTGAGAGCAGCAAGAGCTGAGGAGCCAGCAGCTGCGTCCCCCTCCCCCCAACCATCCCAATTGTATTGAATTGTATTTACATTCTCATTAAACAATGTTTCAAAAAACATTTGGATCAGGCTTGGTCAATAATTTGTAATGGGGGGGCCATTTTGGCAACTGATCAAGGGCCACATTTCTACCGAGGGCTTTGGGGTCTGGGACGGGGTGGTTGGGTGCAGAAGGGAGCTTAGGGGTGGAGCCTGGGTGCAGGGGGGGGAGATATGATCTGGGGCGGTGGATAGGGGTGCAGGGTCCAGGAGGGGGTATGGGCGCAGGAGAGGACTCTGGCCTGGGGGAGGGGCTCTAGAGGGGTGCAGGGTCAGGGAGGGAGCTGTGACCTGGGTGAAGGGGGAGCAGAGGGTTTGGGGGAGGGGGTGCGGGTGCCAGAGAGGAGTCTGGCCTGGGGGAGGGGTGTCGGGGGGTGCAGGGTCAGGGAGGGAGCTGTGATCTGAGGGAATGGGGGACGCAGGTTCAGGTGGTCGCCTGGGACAGGTAGTCGGGGAGGGGACGTGGGCGCCAGGGGCAGGCTCTGGCTGCGGAGGTGCCTACCTAGGCAGCTGCGTATGGGGGAGCCCGACTGTCACCTGAGGGGATGGGGGAGCTCAATTTTCAACTGTGGGGAATGGAGGAAATACTGTGGAGTGGAGGGAGCGAGATGGGGGGGGCTGAATTGTTCCCGGAGGGGAGATCTCCCTGGCTTGGGGGGGGGGGGCGTTTCCAGCAAAGCCCTCACATAAGAGGGGGACAGACGGGGGGAGGGAGAGGACGGGGATGGGCAGGGCAGGTGGAAATGGGGAGGGGCAGGAGAAGGGAAGGGGGAGGAGATGGAGGAGAGCAGGGGATAGGAGTGGGGGCGGGGATGAGGAGCAGGACAGAGGCAGGGCAGTGGTGGTGATGGCTGAGCGATGAGAACAGCTCGCAGGGAGCTTAAAGCCAGCAGATGCTTTTCGGCAGAGTTGCCATTTGCCCTGGCGGCTTTGCCAGAATAGCTGTGCCAGCGGGGGGGGAGGATGGGGGGGGGGGCTTTTGCCACACACCCAAGCCAAGCCAGCTGTGGCGGCAAAGCCTTGTGATGTAACCTAAGCCCTTGGCAAGGTCGGGATCAACCTGCTCTGACAATTTCTCGGACCGGCGGGATGAGAAACAAGGATCGTGCAGGGAGATGGGGATGACTAGGAAGCGAATCCAGGTGTGGGGGGAATATCCTGGGTTGGAGGGTCAGTCGATACCCTCGCCTGCCACTGTCTGCCGGGGCTCTGCCCGCAAGATGGAACCAACAGCTGAGTTTGCTTTTCTGCCCCGTCGTGGGCACAAAAGGCCCAGAGCAGCCTCCTGCTATCTTGGAGGAAAGGGGCCAAAGTTCAGGAAGCAGGTGCCAGGCTGGGCTGGAATCCGCGAGCTCCGCTTTTGCTTTGCCCTTCCTGGAAGCTGGGCTGCAGGTGAGTGGTGGTTTCATCTCTCCTCTTGGGGTGTTTCTTGTGGGTTCCGAGTGTGGATCTGAGAGGGGCTGCGCAGGGGCAGTGTCATGAACGTGCTGTAAGCGTTACAGCCCCTTCTGCGCAGGCTGGCTCCAGCCTCCCGTCTGTCTCCAAGCCCTGGGGGAGAGGCGGGAGGCCAGCAGCATGGCCTAGTGGAGGGGGCAGGGGGTTGGGTGTAAGAACTCCCGTGTTCTAATCTAATGCCACCTAGTGACTAAGGCACAGAGTTGTGTGTTAGACCCTTGCTCCTCAATTCTGCGCTCACTCTCGCGCTGGTGACCTTGGAGAGGCCTTTCAGGTCTCCCTTTCCCTGTCTATCAAAGGCAGGCAAGTGCGATGTAATGCCCTGGAGCAAGTGCTTTGGGACGTGTCGCACAAGTGTGCCTGGCTCACAAGCGTGTCAGCACAGGTGTGTAAAAGCGTGACGAAGGCTTTGAGATCGATGCCGAAGGCGTGTGAGGCTGTGGCTGGCCAAGTGACAGGGAAATGAAAGGTCAGAGTTTGGTCAGTTAGATTTTATGGTAATACACTGAGACGAAGCACTTTGGGCGTATATACGATAATGTCTTTCCAAGTGCGTTAGTTCAAGCCGTGTCCTAGGAGCCAAGAGGTGAGACAAACATGCTTGGTCCTGTCTCGGTGCAGGGGTGGACTAGATCAGTGCTTCTCGACCAGTGGTACGAGTCCCCTTAAAGGTACTCAAGAGATGTCTGGGGGACACGTCAACACAACTGAAATTTGGAGAAAACTGAATTTTAGTTTTCAGTTTGACAGCGCTTTATTCTTTTTGTACCTTTTACACCCAAAAATGCCATCGCCCGCCCGGCTACGATGCAGTTGTTTAAACAAATGTGTTGCAACGGTAGAAAAAAATTGTGTGTGTCTGAAAACTGTAGGTACTGGGGGTACTTACACATTTTTTTTTAAAGGGGGTACATTATAAAAAAAGTTTGCGAAACACTGGACTAGATGACCTATCATGGTCCCTTCCACTCAGACTTTTCTATGATTCTGTGACAGGGGTGGGTTCCCTAGGGAGGTGGTGGAATCTGCATCCCTAGAGGTTTTTAAGTCTTGGCTTGACAAAGCCCTGGATGGGTTGATTTAGTTGGGATAGGTCCTGCCTTGGGCAGGGGCTGGACTTGATGACTCCTGAGGTCTCTTCCAGCTCTATGGTCAATGATTCTAAGTAATGTTTCACCAAGTGTATTTGTTTTGTTAATAGACGTCACATTTTTAAAACCATGATCTGATTCCTGCATCCTAGAGGGCGGAAGGTTCTGTATGCACGTGCCTAAGACAGCAAGCCATACTTCTAGGAGAAATTACAGGTTTTCAAGCTCTCTCTGGAGGGAGTGTCAAGGACAAGGAAGGTACCCCACAGGAGGGAATTCTGAAATGCGCCTGTCTGGTTCTCAAAGGGGTTTGTGCATTTGGATGGTGGCAGCAACACCAACACAAGCCTCCAGTGGCAGGGTATTTTAAAGTCTCTTGTGGGCCCCCACCTTCTGCACTTGGAGTGCCAGAGTGGGAAACAGCCTTGACATGACCCCTCTCCAATTTATCAACATCCATCTGGAATTCTGGTCACCAGAGCTGGGCACAGAACTCCAGCAGCAGAAGTTCAAGTGCCGAATAAAGAGGCTAAGTCGGTTCCCCACTCTGGCACTTGGAGTGCAGAAGGTGTGGGCCCAAAAGAGACCTTAAAATACCGTGTCTCTATGGGCTTCTGCTTCAAAACTCCCCAAGGTCACAGATTCCCTGAGCTTAGGAGGGTTGCTGCCTCTACCCAAGTGGAAAAAAACTTTTTCTTCTTGAACGCAGGAAGAAGTCACTTGGGAACGTATTCCAGAAGGGTACCCCAAACTCTTTTACACAAGAGCCAAAAGAAATCTGATGAGGTTCAACAAGGACAAGTGCGGAGTCCTGCACTTGGGACAGAAGAATCCCAAGCATTGTTACAGGCCTGGGACCAACCAGCTAAGTAGTAGTTCTGCAGAAAAGGACCTGGGGGTTACAGTGGATGAGAAGCTGGAGATGAGTCAACAGTGTGCCCTTGTAGCCAAGAAGGCTAATGGCATATTAGGTTGCATTAGGAGGAGCATTGCCAGCAGATCCAGAGATGTCATTATTCCCTTTTATTTAGCACTTGGAAAGAAAAAAAGAAAAATGAAAACAAACTGTAATTTCTGATAGCTGTCCTCTTAGTCTTAGGCAGGTATACACAGACCTCCTATTACTTTCCAGGATACAAAATCAGATCATAGCCTTAAAATAGGTGATTATATTAAGAAAACAAAAAGGTATTCATTTGTAAAGCTGACTTGGCTGCTAGGAGTTATAGCGCAACTGAGAAAAGAACAGATTAAAACACAGACAATTGCATCCCTGGGATTCAGTTTAAAGTTATAGTGGGGAGAGGAGGGGATATGGATTTAGCACAGAGGAGTTTAACCAAACAACAAAACAAAAAAATAACCTGATCGCATCTAAATAAACATTCTCTATCTACTCAAGTATCCACACTTCCAAGGTCCAGTCCAATTCTAGGCCCAGGTATTCTTTTTTTTAGGCATGATGTCCCTGCCCAGTTCAATTCATCCCCCCCCTCATCCCCTTCCACAGCTCCAGGATTAAACTCACAAAGAAAAACAGCAGACAGATTCCCTTTTAATGCAGATCTGAACTCTTTCTTCTCACTGGTGCTCCTGGCTCCCTGCCAACACTTTCTAGCTAGCTAGGTTTAACCCTTTAGTCACTGAATACTGGGATGTTCAGAAAAGAACAGTGGGCCTCCCATCCATCACAGAAGCGAGACAGCCTCTTTACTCCTGCTCAAGCGTTTCCTGTTTATACATCCCAGAATTACAATAGCTTTTTAAGCCCCAACGCCACAATGGGAGCTCATGTTCTGCTGATTACCCACCATGACCTCTACATCTCTTTTCCCCGCCCTGCAAGTCTGGCCCACAGAACCATGGGAAGTGGCATAGGCTAGCCTGGGCCAGGGCAAAGGAACACGTGGGCCTTTCTCTTCTCCATCTCTCCCTCTGCATTGCACAGCAGGGCGCAGGAGTGCCAGGGGGCTCTGTGGACGCTGTTTGGCTTAATGCCAGCGAAATCAGGGTCTACAGGAGTACTTATGGGCTCCTAGTGTTAAGAGCTGTGATGTGGTTGCCTCAGCAGCGTGGCTCAGTGCTTCTGTTCTTGGAGCTCTGGTGTTATCAGTGGTCAGTGCAGGTAACGCAGCCTGCTCCTGCTGCAGATCTCGCTGTTATGCACAAAGACCGACCACAGGCACCGTCTGGTGACAGAGGCACTTGGCCAGGTTTATAGCCGTGTAGTCACAGATCTAGTGCCCTGGATTTGCGGTTACGCGTGCACCAAATCAAGTGCTCCAGGATGAGGAGCAATTCAGTCAGTAAGTCTCTGTTGTCCCTTCGGCCATGCAAAGGGGGTAAGGCCAGGCACCCCAATATTTATAGCCTAAAATAAACTTGTCTGGTTTCGGACATTTGTTTGCTCCCTCCCCTTGTACCTAGTACCTTGAACCGAAAAATATTAGCGGAGACACTGTTGAGCATCCACTGAGGATGCGCTCGGTGAGGCTAATCTTCGTGTTTTACCTCATCCCCGTTGCAGGGTTCCAGACCAAGGAGGATATCTACTGCCTCGCTTTAGCGAAGGCCCTGTACACTGTGCCCACGCCAGTGACTGCTGGGTTTTATGCACCATGGGGACATTGCAAAAACCTGCTCTTACACAAAATCAAGGGTGAGTACTGCCCCGGGGAACGTAAGACGGGGAAGGAACCTTGTGGGGATGGGGATTAGTGGATGACAACTATCTCCAAAGAGCCAGAGCCACCCGTACTCATTTGCCGATTATGCAATCGCATAGGGGACCTGAAAATTTGGAGCAGCACTGGGTTTTCATGTCCACTCCACCCACCTGCCTCTTCCTATCCATGGTCTGTGGCTCTGCTTCCTCCAGCAGCAGAAGTTCTAGAAGATCTAGTTAATTTACAAGTGACAAAGTCTGCTCGAGCTACTGGCAGAACATCGACGACATAGTAATGAAGCCATTTAACAGGCATTTGCCAACCTCTGCTAAATGTTTGCTGAATTTACTGTGAGAGTCGACAGGACCTTAGTTTAAAATGTGTTTGTTTATTAGTGTGTGGATGAGGATTATAAAATCACATCGCTAAAAATTCAACATCCATCTGGGCTGCTGTTGGGCAGATGGGCACCAGTTTAATAGTACGGCGTAGGATCCCATCAATCCTAAGGATGGCTTTGCCAAGAGCTACCCATTCTTGATTGCTTCCCAGAAGGGAGGGATTGTGAAGCTGGAAGACCCTTCAGGAGGAGAGATTTAAGGCACTGCCAGGTACCTAACATATCTTCCTTTTTTATCTCAGAGAACATGGAAAACGAATCGAAGAAGAAAGACCAGGAGGAATTTCAGCGGACGCAGAAGATGCAGCGTGACAACACTGGCCGGGATCTACTCAAGCTCCTGTTACTCATGATCTTCTACCGGCCGGTCCTGACGGAGCAGCAGAAGTGGAGAAGGAACGTGAA
The DNA here is from genome assembly GCF_052426305.1 of Pelodiscus sinensis. Taxonomy (NCBI): domain Eukaryota; kingdom Metazoa; phylum Chordata; order Testudines; family Trionychidae; genus Pelodiscus; species Pelodiscus sinensis. The sequence continues at coordinate 23,018,133 of NC_143069.1, read as the reverse complement.
ACACGTCTTCATCCATTTCAGCGCCTGGGAGTACGCGGGCTGCGACCAGCTCTGGGCAGGCCTCATTACCACACTGTGCGACGGCATCGAAAGCCACTTTGGTCTCCTACCCATGAGCATTTACAGGACCATAGACAGGAAATGTAGCATCATCGAAAGACCAGGGGATCAGGAATGGGTTAGCAAGAAGTTCCTCTTCCTCCCGCTGTGGGTGGCTGTGATCCTTTTGATCATGGTAGCTATTGGGGTGGGTGGTCTCCTCCTAGTGTTTGGGATCCCCATCGGGGATGCCTCGGGAGACGCCATAGCTGTCGTGGAAGGCATTGGGGTGACGGCTGTCAGCGTCTCTGCAGCAGCTGCCATACGGCTCACTATCACAGTGGTACGAAACATTATCGTCACCCAGAAGAGCCAGCTGGAGAGACAGATGAACCAGACGGCTCTCAGCGCACAGCTGGGCTTCATGAGCTGCGTGAAAAGCGAAGTCAGGACAATCACTGGGTTCCTGCAGTACATGGAGATCTTCCAGCGGCGGAAGCTGCGGGTGGTGCTGGAGATCACCCACTTGGATACATGCAGCCCTGACAAGGTGGTGGGCGTCCTTGATGCCATGAACATTCTCCTCTCAGACGATGACGCCCCTTTCATCTCCATCCTGGCTGTTGACTCCAGCATCATTGTCGACTGCGTGGAAAGCTCCAAGTATATGAGAGGTATGGCCAACAACGGCTATGAGTTCTTAAACCGCATCGTCACCCTGCCCTTCTCTGTCCCTCGGATGGACTGCGACACCAAGCGGAGGCTGATCAGGAATATCATCGCGCGCAAGGAGCAGCTAGAGGCAGAGGTCGACTTCCGGCAGGATGGCAAGATGGAAGCCAGCTCTGACTTCCTCAACATCTCTCGCTACCATTCGGCCAACCACGATGCCCAGAATCCAGTTGCAGAGGACAGCCAGATACCTCTCATGGTTGGAACCCCAGCGCTGGGAACCGGCAGCTGCGGGAAAGGTATCCGAGTCAAAGACCTCATTCAAGATGCTTTCGACTACCTCCTGGATGACGCCTTGAAGGAATTCATGACAGACAACGTGGTGCAGATGCGGCGCATCGTGAACACCGTCACCATCACCATCAGGCTGCTGGCGAGTAACATCCCCAAGGA